>NW_010328209.1:3652-23433 GCF_000700745.2 Antrostomus carolinensis | reverse complement strand
CCTACAGAAAATGATCTACTGTATATAACCACTGACCTAAACCTAAGCAAACTGCTACTCCAAATTATTTTAAAAGCCTTTAACATCCCAAATCCAAGGAATCACAAGTTAGCTTATTTCATTGTCTTATTTCCCATTCATTCAAACACTGAAAGTTAAATCCACAGTATTGAATTCATCACTTACACTAGCAGAACCCTGTGAGCTAGTGGGGCTACTATCATGAGGCAGGTAGGATTTGGCACTTCTATCACTCGGTGATGTTCCTAATACGAGGACAGTGAAACTGTTGGCTGTCTTTAAGAGATACTGGAGCAGCCTCTTGACTTATAGTCATTCTTTCCATTAAGTAATGTCAAATGGGAATACCTCATCTCTGCCTTTTAATTGCTTGGCTTTGTTTTTTTTAATGGTTTGGCAGTTGAAGGCACACACACACACATTTAATTTTCATTGGGTACTATCCCCAGGCACGTGCTTATGGACTATGTTGATCTCAACTTCTTAAAACTAATTTTAATTTCTTTCATGTTATTAAAACTAAACTGCAGTGAGGCTGGGTTATTAATTTGCCTCTCATCCCCTTTTCTTTAGGTTAACAAAACTGAAAAATATCAAGCAGCAATAGCTGAAATTTGTCCTGCAAGCAGACCTCACCAGGTTGATCACAAATAATCAAATGAAAGAAAGACTGAAGTATTTATAGATCCTGTGAATTTAAAATTACAGTGAGAAAGCCCAGGTGCACAGCTATAAGACCAGCAGAACCCATCCCAGAAGAGTATTTCAGAGCATTTGTATCTGTCCTAGTTCCATATCACGTTCAGGCAGCACGACAGTATAAGCAGGCAAGAATATATTGTTCAGGTCCTCTCATTTCTTTTCGCTGGGAGAATGTTTTTCTTGGAGGAAAAGCAGGGGAAGACCCTGGCGAAATTTTTCAGGCACAGCACCAGATTTTCAAGTATGCTATTACGTAGCATGGGAAGAACCAGGAATAAGCACCAGTTCCTCAAAGTCTATGTGTATTAAATACCTAATGTTTATGGATCTGGGCTCTACTGGTAACTGTGCACAAAGTGGATAACAGCACACACAGATACTGGATTTTCAGAGGCAGGTTTGACACACATTTTGCATACTTCATCATTATCCAAAAACAGACCCTTTGTGCCCAGGAGAGAAACTGTGAGGAAGAAACAGAGATAGACTAGATAGATCTAGTGAAAGGGAAGGTCAGGTGTTGATAGTCAAAGCATTTCTATATATATTCACTTTTCCTTTGTCCCATCAGCAATACAACAGAACAAAGAAGTAAAGGGGGAAATTATTTCAGTCATGTTCTCTCAGAATTAATTTCCTTTAAAAAATTGGTTTCTGCCTAGGAGGCACAGGTTAATTATTAAAAATGTTGGTGATCATTTTTCCCTTGACTACCTCTCACTAACAGACTGCAAAGAAGGGCAAGTCAAATAGCATTTCTTCTTGTTTTCTTTGTAAATTGCACTTACATTTTCATCTTTCAACCAAAACAACAGGAATTACAGTTCATTACTCATATCTGACTGAAAATCTGCCTGTAAGCAAAAGCACATTATTCCAGTAATTTGCAGATGACCCTGTTAGTTTTATTAGCATTTACTGTGTTGCTAAAGTTGTTTTTCTACATTCAAAAAGGCTGAAATCTGCAATACCTTCAATTAAAGAAAACCCCGACTAAATAACAATTGTCAAAGTGAAATGCAGGGCCATATAGCCATATTTGAAATCATACTGAAAATATTATTACAGGTCAAAGAGTCTGAAAAATATTTCCATCCATGTGTAACAGTTATAAATAGTGGAGGCTATTTATTTTGGCTATAGGACAACACCACCATTTTATGAAAACCTCCAAAGTTTCAAAATTTGCTCTTTATTCTCATAGGAATCAACATTGGGCATTTTCACGAAACTGGAATAATACTGAAATGTTGTTTCTGGGAAAAAACTTGAGCTTTGGGTTCTGGCTAGGAGTCTCTTCTTCTCTGTGTCTCCATAGAGGGATCATAAGACAGACATGAGAGTTCATCCAACTCCATGTTCTGCTTGGAGACAGCAAGAGTTTTTTGCTACAGCACCAAAATGAATTTCTTTACAATTCAAGCACAGTCTTCTTAACAACAGATGGATAGTGAAAACAACAGGCTTTTCCTGTCTTCTCCACCACTGTCCTCAACAAAAAAGGTTTTGGCTTTGATGCAAGTGCAAAATGTTTTTAATGGTTCTAATCACAACTTCTAATAGAATTAGGGCAGAGGAAGTAAAACCACCTAGAAAGAAACAGTGCTTAGCCAGGTCTTCAGCAGCCAGGCCTAGATAGCCAGATCTTAGATTGCTATTATCTGAATAACAGGCCTTGCAGGGAACCCAGCCATGACAAGCCTGGGCATGGACAACATGGCCTTAGTATCAACAAAGCTGAAGAAGAAACTTCTATATATCCCTGTGGTAACACCAAATATGAGGACCACTGTCAGCTTCCAGGCCCTGACTTGGATTCACTGAACTAAAAGACTCCTGGGATTTAATACTTTGAATTAAAGAAGAAATAACCCTGAATTAGGGAAAGGGCTATCCGCACCCTTGTGTAGACATTACAGCCTATGGAGAAATGCCAGCAAGAAATGTCCCAGCATCTCCTTCCTTCCCCATAGTTAAGGAGTTAACAGGTGTCCCACGGAGAAACACAGTGTTCCCAAAGGATCCTGTCACTCTTGACAGTCCCATGAAATAGGACACAGAAGCACAGAGCTGCTGCTGTTGATCCCTGGAAAGACCCTGCTAAACCTGAGAGATCAAGGGATGTGAATTGTCTGAAATACACAAGAAATTTAGAGAAAAAGAAATTAAGATCTCAGAGAGTCATGGAGAAAAGAGTAGAATACAGTTTTGTAAGAAAACAAAATGAAGGAAATTCATTCATATTTTTGCTTTGGACCCAAAACCACCACAGACACCATTTGTTAGTAACAAACTGATTTTATAAATACATAGGATTGCTTAGACGCTTTTAATCAGGGTCCTGAAAGAAATTAATGTATGTCTCACAAGGAAAAGTAGATATTAACATGCAAAGTCAATAATCAAATAATAATTATGGAAATATTTCAGTTTGACATTATTAAGTAGTGTGTTTTGCATGGTTTGGTTTTGTCTATGTGTCAAGCAAAAATGACTTGATTTTTTAAATGCTAACCTGTGTTCCTGTATAAAGGTCAAAACAATGCAATGTAAGTTAAATATTTCAACCTTATAAAAAAATCATTTTTTCTATATGAAAAATATATTAAATCAATATATCCCCAAAAATCAAGATTTAATTGAACCGTAATTTGCCAGAGCAAAACCATCAGAACATCTTCATCGGTGCTACTAAATGGCATAGTTTAAACACCAAGTGCAAGCCTGAAAAAGTAATTACTTCTACAAAAGATTCTCCTTAATGATACTATTATAATTACATTTGTCTTCCTTTTTAAGATATAAATTGTCACTGTGACTTAGGGCTCCATTTGCAGCTCATTCCCATTCAGAGTAAGATATGTTAATATGTTAATAAAATACATAACTATTACTAACTTGCAGTGTTAGCACTTCCAACAGAAAAAATATTTATATCACAGGGATTGTTCCAAGATATTTCAAAATACCATATATGGTTGATTTACAAAAACTGCAAAATTTAAAATCAGCTATAGTTACTTTCACTAATTAGGTAATTAAATTATTCAGCTGACATGTTTTGGGGAAAATTGGCCAATATCCTTTTATTTAGTTTGCAATTTTTAAAAATAAAGACTGCTCATTCTGTTTCTTTCTCTTTTCTGTTAGTAGAATTAGACATGACAGCTTTGTTTCTCAACTACTTAGATTAGCAGATTATTAAGCATATTGTTATTCTCCAATAGTAAACGATGGTTTTGCATTTAGCAGACAGACATGAAAAATGTGGTGGCTAGAGGCTATGTACTAATGACTTTCAGCCAACTTCAGGCACACTTTCATAGCAGCAACTTTAATAAGATAATTAACTATACTGTATTCCTAGGAATGTGGTAGACTCCCTGTAACTATGAGTGGTTCATTTTAAGCTAAATGGTTTTATATAAATAGAGCTTTGCATAGGGAAAACACTGTAATGAAATCTGATTCAACACAGACGTCAGAATAAATGAACATAACAATCCTTTCTGGCCCAATAAAGCATGAAATTATCCTACAAATTCTCTTTTCATCTCTAACACAGTAGATCTTGCAGAAAAAGTCATCATCCTTTGCAAAGAAGAATGCCAAGAGACAAGAAACCGCTTCACCTTTCCTTCCTGGCCATGCTGCCTCAAGACATCTCCAAAGTCCTTACCCAGGTAAGTGAAGGACCAGAGCTGGCCCTGTGCCCTTGATATATTTCACTGGTGGGTCAGTTGAGCATTTAGCAGACGCAGCCCCAGAATGGGCGGCCTCTGTACCAGCTGCAGCAGCTGGGGACCCTCTAGGCTGCCCTGAGCCACCCTGGGGCTTCCCCCTCTGCCAGGCTGGCTCTGAGAGCTCCAGAGAGCAAGAACACCCCAGAAAAACATGAGCTGGTACTGATGCCAATATTGGTATTAAGTACAAATGAAAATAAAATATATTCATTACTTATCAATTTTGCTTACTCAAGCAATTTGGTGACCTTTTTTCCCTAGTATCTTTGTCCATTCACATCCCTTCTCACAGGGAACATGTATTTGGTTATTTACATTAGGAAGATTCAATTAGAAGATCACGCTTATGCACACAATCTACACCTTATCACAGCTTTCAATCATTTTACCACAAGCAAGTTACTTGTTGAAACTTTAGGCTTATGCTTGCAAAGAAAATTAAATTTGAGCCCTAAATCCCACTGAAATTTATTGAAAGTCAGATCCCTTGACTTCCTTAGGCTCCTTGGGAAATCTTAACCTCAGTTATTAGATTATTCTGACAGGGAGAGAGAGAGAGATTGACAGGGAGGTCCTCAAAGTATGGTACAGGAGTTGCTCAGAATAACCATGATTGCAAGTGTTACCAGTGGTCTCTGCTGCTGTCAGAGCTTTTCCAAGTGTAATGAAAATCAATCTGGCATCTTTCCATTCTATGGGACTTTTTAACAAGATGTGACAGAAGAGAGATATCTTCACACACTGCTGGACCCTTAACTACATTTTCAGATTCATACCGATAAATTTGCCAACAAAACAAGTGGAAGTGTGCAGCTTTATAGGCAGAGAAAAAGAATAAAAATGTTAAGCACCAAAAAACGTAAACATCTAATACTCCTTCAAAGAGCAAATACAAAGCATGCAATACATTTCTATATTGCATGTTATACTTAACTGCAATTGTAATCCATTGTACTGATGATTTTCACAAACTATGTTGTCATGAGATTAATTTATGATGGTATAGATTGAGTTTCAATACAGTACTCACAAATATTTATTAAACAAATCTACCTGAAAATGTGGTGTAAGGCTTAGTTTTGTCCCTTGTAAAACAACAAAAGTTATACTGTGAAAGTTAAAATGATCAAATGTGAGAACAACAGCAATAAAACTCTTAAATTTTCAGTCACTCTTTAAATCATACTTGCTTCTAATAAACTCCATAAATAAAAATACAATCTACAATAAAACATTTGCCTTAACAAAAATTTCTCTAGCTATCACTTTCCTTTGAACTAAATATGTTAAGTAAATTATTTATAAGTTAATATAACATGCTTAGATCCATATTTTTTCCATCATTGCACCGATAATTATATTTGACACATTCTATCCCTAATTTAAAATTTATTATAGATGTGCAATTTAGAAAACATCCAAAGATGTTTTGCCATCAGTGCTAAAACTACACTCAGACCACAAATGTCTCGGACAAAACAGAACAAGTTAAAATAAGGGTCTTTGCAGAACTTCTGAGAAATGCAGACCTTCATCTACTCTAACCAGTGAAGTTCTTCAGCTGTTTTATAAAGTATATCATGATAACACTCATACACCAAATACAGGAATCAAACATCACATAACTTCAACTTTGAGATACCTCTTGCCATGATTTTCCTCCTCTCCTCAATCGAGCAGCTCACCCGCTGTATCCCTGAGGTCACGGTATGTTATATGGGAGTGACATATCCTTGTCTAGAGGCAGATTCCAACCCCCAAAACTGCATAAACCTCTGCCAAACATGTCATGGTTGCTCCCTTTGTGGTCCCAAACAGCACAGCTACTACCACTTTGTAAGTGCTTTGCAGAGCTTTTCTGAGCTGGAGACGTACTTTCAGAACCAAGAATCTTGTTGCATCAAGCACCGTTAAATCACCATCTGCTAACTCATACAATAAACCACTCGGGCAAATGTTTCTTGGGAAACAGACACATGATAGTAACACAGCATTATGCTTTTCAAACACTGAAACTGTTGGGAAAAACTTAGCAACTAAAAGATCAAAACACTGCAGTGAAACACTAACAAAGATATGACAGCAGATCAGGGATTTGTTTGTAGCAAATACACCTGAATAACCAAACTAAAATGTTACTTCCCAGTTTCACACATGTGAAATAATGTGTAGAAAGCTCTTAACAGCATGCACCTCTTTTTGCACAGGAGAAACAATTCAGAGATACCACCTCAGGCTCTTATCTTCAGGATATTTAGCACATGGCTGATGGACACTGCCTTCCCCGGTCTTTTTTGTGAATCCATCCCTTTATTTCAGCTGTACCTTTAAAAGTGTCCAGAAAGAAAATCTTTCATTTAACAGAGGATTTTTTTTTTTTTAATATTCATATAATCACAGAAAATATGCAATGTTTCAATTACAGAATTGGCTCAGGAGATGAACTAAAAATTAAGCTATTTGCACAGCCCTAAAAAAAAAGAAACAAAGTTAATCTCAGATGACACTACGTTCTCCTTTACTTTGATGCAATACAGAAAAAAATCCACAGAATTCAATTAAATGTCTTCAGATTGTTACAGGAGGATACAAAACAAGAAAATGGCTTTCTCTCTATTACCCAGTTTCAGGAATACCCTTGAAGACTCTCAGGTGGAAAACAGGAGCGCTGATTTGGGGAACAATTATTTACAGACTAGTTGTTCATTAAGTTCACCCGAGTCATACATCTCATGTGCTATCTTTACTTTTGATACTTCATTCCATCTGAAAGAAATGAAAACCAGAAGGCTTTCATTTCTGTAGAGATTTTGTTCTAGGAAACAAAAATTTGCATCAATTCTAAAATACTGTAGTTATTACTATTGATGGGTTTGTTTAATTTCCTCTACAAAGTCCTCTGTACCCTGGAGCTGCTGCACAGCCTCCTCAGAGGTCCTCCTGCCAGTCACCCACACAATGCTTCTCCCATGCCTCCGGCTGCAGCTGTCATCACATAATTAATGCAACTTCAGATATCTGTGTTAGGAAAGATGTAAATGAAGGCCAAACGACCAAGTTTGAATCTTAAAGACAGAAGCTATTCTCCCTCCTGCGATTCAATTAAAAAAAATAAAATAAAACTAATAAAACCAAAAGCACATGCTTACACATTCACAGCTAGCCCTCTGACACTGGATACTAATCTCTGCAGGGACCCAACAACTTTGTTTATGATTGGAAAGAGAAAAGCCAAGCTTGAAAAAGAGCCGCTCCCCACTGCAGAGCAGATGGGGTTCAACAGAGGTTCCTTCTGGTGGGGGGGTGAGTGTTGTCCTGCTTTGTGCCTTCACACAACTTTACTAGTTAATGTTTCTGCAGGAACACTGATTTCCACTTATTGCCATTTCTAAAAAATATAATAAATTACTGTATTTTCTCTACCTTCTTCTTTTATTAATTTTAAATTAAAATTCTTTGAGCTTCCACTGTAAGAATAATATATTCAGAATAAAAATAATTACCTTATTAGGCTGTAACATCCATCTCCTTATCCTCACTCAGTGAAAGGATAGAACTTAATCTCAAAGGTTATTCTCCACAGGTCTAGTTTTGGGGTTGTTTTTGTTTTTTAGATCAGACTCATCATCACAGTATCTGAAAGCAGACTACAGTATTGTCACTTCAACGTGAATTTAATTTCTCCTGGTTTTCATAAAATGAAATGTTTGAGGTAATGGAGAACAAGGCGAGTTTGGCAGTGTCCTGGGGAGATACCTGCTGGTCTGTGCAAGACGCTGGGAGAAAAACTCCTACTGCAGAGGAAAGAAAGGGAGTATGTTTATTATGGCAGATGACTAACTCCCTGTCACCTTTTTATAATTTATTTTCAATATCCAATATTGCATAAAAACAAATAGGTTTTATATTTAGCTGCTAGTCTACACAAGCATCAGATTGATTAACAATGTATTATTATTAATGTAAATATAGATTTCAAAGGTAATATTGTCAAGAGTGTAACAAGTAAATCAACAAATAATGCACTGTTACCTACAGTGTGGGAGCTTCAAACATTCACAATAGAGGAAAAAAGCCTGCACAGAAAATATTCCACTGAAAGATATGCAATGAGGATATCATTCCAAATATGACATTAAAGAAAAATGCTCTCTTCCAAAGTATTAAAAATATATGACCTATTCAGCTATAAACCCCTGATTTCATAAAAATATGACTAAAGGAGTGAAAGATTCAGGCAGCTGATGTGGTTCAGCTGCTGTGTGGGGTTTTTCACTGGTGTCCCTGCAGGCTGCTGCTTTGGGGGGCCCCGAGGGCCACCCATTCCCTGGCTGTCCCCTGGCCATCTCCCTCCTTCCCAGGAGGGCCAGCAGTCGCAGGCAAGCTACGGGCTGGAGCTGAACTGGAATGAACCTGGGAGCAGCAGGAGGTCTGATCCACGCTGTAGTCATAAAATCCTTGAACCCAGCACCAGGAAAGTAGCAGCAGCCACTTTCCCCAGCCAAGGGAAAGGAGTGATGCTGTGGAAGGCCTCCCTTCAGGCAGCACATCACTCCAACATGAAAGCACATCTGCTGGCTGACAAAAACTTAAGGTATAGACTTTGGGGAAAAAGCCCAATTTTTTTGCACTATATTAATAATAATTAATATTACAAACCCCCCCATTTTTTATTATATTAAGAGCATATCAATGGTATTAAGGGTATTCAGAAGCTCGTAATGTTCATTTACCAGACCTGCAAGCTGTTACCACAGTACTAACAACGTTCAGCTGGAGAGTCCCAGATGACTAAGGAAATTAAGTGCTATACGCTTAAAAATCCATCAAAATAGGAAAATCCAAATGCTGTTGTTTAAGTTTTTTCTTGTGACATAAATAATCATTAAATGTTGTGACTCCAATCCAGTTGATTTATTCCTTGGAGAAAGTACAGACTAATTTCCCTGACATGTAACTTTTGGACCATACAGCTACATGCAATAAGAATACTTTAATCACACAGTACCTGCAAAATCTGAATAAATGTAGTAACAGGCAACCAGCACAATACAGCAATATATTAAATGCAATGTGATACAGAAGTTTGCTCCCAAAATGGAACAATAAAGCTGTTTGTAGAGATAACTATTGGTAGAAGAGGTGACAAAGGGTTACCTAAACACAGGCAATCTCTAAAGAAAACTGACATGTCTGTGGATGGCCCCTTGCAGTTATCCAAACTGTCTGCGATTACAAGTACAACTCAAACTGGATATTAGTGCTCCTGCACAAAGAGTAAGTCACCACAGAGATCATCCTTTTGTTAATGTGTACTGCTGAAACCCATCAGGGAAACACTTACAAAATGTCAAAACAGGTAATCCTGAAGCCACAGAGCTGGTATTCTCAGTGGGAGCAAATGGAAAAAATCATCCTCTCCAGCCTCCTGGAGTCTAAATATTTCTTGAACGACATACTGGATGAAAACATCAGCAAGAGTTACAAAGAGAGTGGTCTTCAAAACAAATGGGACATTGCTTGTATTTTCCAGCCAAGACTGAATAGAAGTTGAAATTAATAATAAGAAATGAGAATTGAAGAGCAAAAATGCATCTCAAAATGTCAAGCTATGCAAATAAGTATACACTGATGGCTAAACATTTTTCCATCAAAAGTACTTGTGCCATCAAACTCAGATTAACAGGAATGATACCTGTTCCCAAACTTCACAATGGAAAAAAAACCCAAAACAAAACAAACAACCCTGTTTTATTTTTCCCTAATTGGTTTGGTGACTTGAGAAATGTTTAATAAACAACATGCATTTTCATTATTTCAAATTACTTAAATAAATTTGGCATAAAAATCCCAAGAGGACTTGTTATCTGTTTAAAAATGAAAAAGCTTCACAGATCAGATCCCACTCGCATTCAATATCAGGTGTACCTCATTATCTTCAGGGGGAATGTGAATGTGCCACAGTTAGTTGTGATTTATTAACCTTTCTGGAAAGCTTTTTATGAATCTAACGTTCATTAGATGCCAGACTTGAGAATCACAAGACCAAGGCAGCAGTAACCTATCATGACTCTGGCCTCCATAAGTACAAGAGCATTAGTATTAATTAAACGCCTCCAGACCTTCCTTTCTGCTTTGACTGCACTTGCTGTAGAGCTAATTGCTTCTCTCCTCCAGCACACACTTATCGTGCCTGCCCTGCTGCACAGCAGCCAATTTCATGTTTTCTAAATGGGTTGAACAGCCTGCAGATAGTAACTCTGATTGCTTCAGATCTTTTCAGGGTACCTCGTAAGAAAGTTGAGACATTTTATGCAGACTAAGTGAT
The DNA here is from genome assembly GCF_000700745.2 of Antrostomus carolinensis. NCBI lineage: Eukaryota > Metazoa > Chordata > Aves > Caprimulgiformes > Caprimulgidae > Antrostomus > Antrostomus carolinensis. The sequence continues at coordinate 12,639 of NW_010328209.1, read as the reverse complement.
CTTACAATTTTTCTTCATCTGAATTTTTCATATTAGGAAATGAGATGAATTATAAAACTCAAAATCTCTGCGGCCTTTTTAAAACAAGTCCATCAATTAGAAAGCTGAATAGAAAGGTCTCAATTGCAGCTGACATTATGACTGGGAAACATTAACATTTGCAGTTGGAGAGAAGGACTTAGTTAATATAAAGTTTAAGAAGTACTAAAGAATCTAGGAGATACAAATGACAAATATGTTTATCAAAAAACCAGCTCTGAACTGATGACACTGACTTGTGCTCTATTATTACTTGCTTCACAATCCCACGTAAGAGGATTATTGTCTATTTTGGCACCATGTATAACAAGAGCGTACAGCACATCACCAAGGGGTTGTACAAAGAGGCTGCCTCGTATCATCACACCCACACACAGATTCTTCAAGTCAAATCTCCCACATCAGAAAACCACCAGCTGTCAGCTCCATACCATTTTGTTACTCAAGAAAAGAGGGAAAAGCAAAAAAGTCAGTAAGTGATGTCTTTTCTATTTAATGGGAATGCAATACAGCCTAAATTAAGAGCAGAATTGCTGTATTATTTTTCAGTCCTCTCTAATACATCAATAACCACACTGCTCCTCACACTCTGTATCTGAGGTCAGTAGAAAAGCAGCAGACAGCAGTTCAAAGAGCATCCAGGGACTCTCTGACACAGTCACAAAGGTTATGCTACTGTCTCTATGTAACTAATTCTTCTAATATATCCAGACAGGCCATGCAAACTGCAATTAATTCAGCACTAGAAGAGTTGCTTAGCCCAGCAGTTGTACTTTGGAGAAATCCCAATATTCAGACCACAAAATAACTGATCTGAGCATCTTATTAAACTAGACAAGGGAAATTCACTACATTCCTAATACACTCCACCATTTTTTTCCTGACAGGCACATTCAAACAAAAAGCATCTAGCTCACAGTGTAGGATGCCTAATGGCTAATACAAACCTCATGGCTATCAAACTCTTCTACCACAACCATTCAGCAGTCCTCTCACTGTCTGTACCAGTTACATCTTCTCATACAGGAAAGTGATCAACCTTGAGCCAACAGTTAGCAAAAGATTTCCATATGCCACCTTGGGCAAACAACAAGATGTCATTTCTCACACACCCTGAAAGTGTGACATATATGATAGATCCCTTCTTCAGTCTTTGTAATACTCAAGACATGCATAAGTACACAACACAACTCTGAGAATTAAAACATGGGGGTTTCTAGAAAACATTACACTGCACCAGACCCTCGGTAAGCTCTTCTTTTTGTAGGATTTAAATTTGGAGTGCAGGGATGCAGGGGAGGACAAAGAGGGGAATAAGAATGAAGTTAACTACAGATCTACCTGAACATAAACAGCTCATTTCTACCTTACCAAATACTTAAAATATTACTCCTACCCAAAGTAGTAATAGTTGCTCTAACAACATCAGTATACGAACTCTAAAATTATATTAGTTCCTATAAGCCTCTGTTTTTCTCCTGTAAATTGAGGCTAAGAGGGCACATACATACCCAACACTTCTCACTCACCAGGTTAAAAAACTCTTCATTTCCCATTAGCTCGCCTAGCAATTACTAGTCAATCAGTTTCACCTTACTTCTCAGAGAAAGCCAATCTTCTTTTAATTATCACCAATGCACTGGTGCAGTAGCCTTATCCACTCTTTTTATTTTGCCTTTCAAGCTGAAATGCCTCCCTAGTTGCCACCTGTGTCCTACTTGCTTCTGAGTGTCCAAAGCTAGAGCTTATTGAGTTTATGGGTTATGAGTGTCCGAAGCTGAAGCCCCAGCTTTGGACACTCATAACCCATAAACTCAATAAGCATAAAAATGTTCTAATCAAATAAAAAATCAATTGCTAGCAAATATCAGGTAAAGCAAAGAGGAAAATATACAGAAGAAAGGGGTTTTTTTTTATACTGCTGCATACCTCAGGTGCAGAGATACTTCTAAATGCAGAGAGTACTGTTTTAGAAGTGCTCATCTTCCTTCTCCCAGAGCTTTTGGACAAGCCATAGGAATAAACATACAGATACCATTGCCTACTTTGTTTCTGCAGCCAAATGAATTCATATCAGCCAGCTATATCTTTGCCATTATAATCACTCTCCCATTAAAATATGCAGTCACCGAGGTCAATGAATATACAGCACTTCTGCATATCAAGAAAGTGCAATAGTTACTGAGGAACTATTAATTTAGAGTACAGCTCTTCCTTCAAGCATCCATTTGCTCATCAGCTCTGCCTTTGAAAAATTATTTATGGTATGGCATTATAGGAAAATGATGCAGTGCTGAATTCAGAGCCTTTTTATTCTCTTTATGTAACAGAACTAATACTCCTCCAATTACACAATGCAGGTGTGGTAACAAACTAACACATACTTGTTTCAGACAACCCCAAAATCCCACTTCCTGCCCTCAGTCACTCTATTAACAGAAGAATCACAGTTTTCCAAACTTCCTCTTCTAGGCCAGTTACATAACTTACCAGATAAATGCCTGAATTTGTGCGCATCAGCACTACCATATTGCAGACTCAAAAGCTCATGTGTTATCTACATTCCCCCATGACCATCAAATTTCCCTAGGGATACCCTCACTATTTCTGTCACTAGACAGCTGTACTAAATCAAGTTGATATAAATTGTCCATCGTGTTTACAGAAATTATAGACTTTAATATTATGTCGTGGTCTTCTGTGAATTTTTCACTTTTTGAAATGGGACGGTTGTTACTGAAGCTATTTGCACTATAGACAGTTACACTTTCTATTAAACCTCTTTGTCACTCACTGGGATGAAGTAACAAATGGAAATGTAAATTCAGATTAAAAATCACAAAGTGGCAAACTATTTAGTTATTATTTTTTAAACTCCAGCTGTTGAAATGGCAGGGATCAACAGATGGGGTGAGAGGTATGTTGGGCAAAAGCAGGAAATACTGGGCTGGGGGGAAAAGTGCGTGGGCAGAAGCAAAACTTCTCTGTTCTCTCCATCTCCAAAACCCCTCAGCCTTTCGAGGGGCTTTCCAGAACTCCACAGACACTTACAGAAGCACCTTCAGCCCTTCCCATGGACTCCACCTGGAACCGGCTCCAGCAGGTACCCCCTGGCCCAGTGCCCCCTGGCCCAGAGCCCCTTCTGGCTCTGCCCCCCACAGCCTCAGACCCCACCAGAGAAGCACTGCCAGTCCCACACCACTGGCACTAAACCTCCCCTTCTCCTTCACCTTTCCTGGTTTTTCTTCAGCTGAAAAATCCCTCTAATCACATCCTCAGCATATTCTGCTCATGAATTTCATATGGGTCTGACCTCTGAGCCTATAAGCTGATTCCTTTGGGACCTTTGATGGAAAAAGTAGTGCTTTCAGTTGTCTTACACATAGTAAAATCTATTGAGTCAACAGCTCAGCTGAATACAGCAATTTCTCTTTAAGCATAGTCACAAAGCAACATCAGGTAATATCTCACAGAGTATTTCCTTTAGACATTTGTAGACACAGATGAGGCTTGCTTAGCACATTTTGTTTGAGTAATTACAGTATCACAGAATCACAGCATGCTCACAACTATTTCACTATCTATCTACTTTGGCTTATCTACAAAAATGCATTTCTTAAAATGACTTCTGGGGAGGTTGGGTATTTAGGTTTTAATCTAACCAGAGACTTAAAAAAAAGGAGAAGTGGGAACCAAGGTGTCATTGGGAGCATTTGACTTCAGGAGCCCACTGGAACCTTGGAGTGCCTACATGACATTTGAAGTAAAGCACTGCAAACACATCTGTGATAAACACTGGGGTAAACTACAACTTGAGCACCAAACAGAAAATGCCATGCCCGGCTAGCAAAGCAACTATCAGAAAATATGCTCAGCTAATATATGGATTATCTGAAATATTCTGACTCTAGAGGATAGCTTAATTAATCCAGAAAGGAAAGGGTACAACCACATGAGAATCCATTCAGTATCAACTAGAAGCTGATTGAAAACAGACAGATAAATATGGAAAGTAGTTGCTAATTTACAAAAGCTTACTAAAGCCAAACAACTGAAGAGCTAGTAGCAGGTTTCAGAGCAGCACTGAATTTTTTAAAAATTGAGACTCTTTTGAGGCTTTCATTCTAATCCTGTAAGCAGCGAAGATAAAAGGTGCAGAGGGTAAAGGTCAGATTGAGGTCCTACTGTGCACGATGTAAAACAAAGGAAGTGTTAATATCAATAAATGCAAGGAAAAAAAATAGAGCAACCAAAAAATATCTCAGCAAGCTAATGAAAAGAAAGAGAGCTGCTGGAAAAGGACCTGTATTGAAAAATGGAGAAGAGAATCAAAGAGGAACAGTACAGGAGTATATGATTAGTGAACATGCAGTACTGCTTTGCAAGTACTTCACGTGATACAGTTCATGCTTATTTTCTTTGAATAATTTTCATATCTGCTTGTTCAAACTACAAGTAAAAATATACTTTTTTTTTCCAACTGCACCTCCTTGAAACTCACCGTAAGACTAGTTAAAATGTAATTCATACCAGAGTACGATGTTTTTCACTGCTGTAATGTGTCTTTGCTGCCAAGTAAGCTGTTCACCTACATGAGAATCAGTGCTTTCAGATTATTAGGTGTAACAGCAGCATAAAATAGCACTTGAGTTTCTGTGTTCACATTTCCTGATCTCTCAAGTAAGACCAAATTTACTGTGGCAGAAGAGAAGGACGGAGGAAAGGGAAGAGGAAAGACCCGGGTTCGTTAGCTCTCCCGTTAACGCCATGCAGGGTGTCTGAATTTCTGGCCTTGTGACAGCACAACAGATGCCCAAACTCCCAACTGTTCAGAGGCAAAGCAGGACACAGCCCGTACTTCTCCGTGCTGCCGGACACTGACATATTATTTCCCGTCATGGGAAATGCCCTATTTTTTTCTGGGGACTTGGAGGGACTTGGAGAGGTACGAATCTGGGTGACTCAAGTGAAATTAGCTTGCACACAAGTCGTCTGTGCCACAGACTTTGCTAGCTCCAGCCCACGTGCCCAAATAGTCCAATTGAGCCATGGCAGAAGCACTGCGGTGCTTGGAAAAAAAGCCTGGACACCAGGACTCATAAGGCCAAAGGAGTTGTCTCCTTGTGCAGAGCCTTCACTTCTGGAGGTTCCCTGGGGAAAACATTTCCCTTTTCCACCTGTGTGGCTTCAGTGCCTTCAGAGTACAGCCCTAACGACTCCCAGCATCCCCCATAGCCACTGAGGGGGGTTGCAGATACATTCTTGGACTTGGAGCTGAAATTTTGTCAGCTCTGTCGACAATTCACAGGAAGGTGATTAGCTTGTCCTGCCCTCAGAGTCCACACAGCACTGTTCTATCCATCAGCAGCACAAGTCAGAGTTAACACTTTGACCTCTACAGTCAACGGAGGCAACAACTGCTAGAGTGGACCAGCTGAAGAATGTGCCATTTTTGCATGGTAACTTCTCAACTGTTTTCAAAAGAAATGAGAAATATGTGTAAAAACAACAAAAACCAAATCTGAGTTCACGCTTCCCAAGTAATAAGGGTTTTTAAAGTGCTATCAGGATGAAAAAAACTTAAAAAAGGATTAAAAAGAGAGTGTGAGACTGAAGAGTTGAATAAGATTGCGTTACTTTCATGCTCTGTTAAAAGTCATGGATGAAATGCATTCACCTATTTTAAAAACCAGAATTATAAGATGCTGGCCTTCAGGATGCAAAAACAGGTTGAACCTAGTTTATATAATTGCCTGTGTTCCCTGTGCAGCCAAGACAGAAACGTATATATCTTTGAATGATGGTAGAGAGAAATCTGGTCTCCTCTCTTTTGATTGCATAAGCACTTTCAGGGCAATTAAGTCCACCCAGGTGAGGCAGATGCTGAATGAGAGTTAAGGAAAAAGGCAGGAAACACAAAGCATCTCTAATCCACTTGAAACAGGAGTAGTTATGGTGACCCTTTACAAAATAGTCAGGGTATCCAGCAGACAGCTAAAGTTTCCAGCCCTGGGGTAATCAGACACTAGATCCCAAGCCTTCAGTTCCTGGGAGAAGGTACAAACAAGCTGTTACTTAAAGGCCACTTTCACGTCTAGGTTTCCAAGCTTCTCCAGGGACGGCAGGAGGTTCAGACACTTGTCTGCCCAAACCAGCCTTGCAGCAGAGCTCACCAGAGAAGAAAAGAGCTGCTCTCCAAGAAAACACCACTCTGGAGCAGATGAAAAGGGCACTTTCAGCCTCAGCAACAAAATGTTAAGCATTCTGACAAACGCTAAGCAAGAAAAACAGCTGGGTTTGGGACTTCAGTGAGTTTCAGATTCCTGGATCCCACCAAATTTTTCTCCTTTAATATAAAAGGAAAGAGACAATCAGGGAAGTATGTGCATAAGCCTCTTCTTGCTCCTAGGAAGCAAAGCATATTTTGCCAGTCTCTTCAAGTGACGCTTGGTCAATACAGTTGCTTGTGAACATGACACAGCTAATGGCAAGGACACAACTGTCGAGATCCAGAAAGCATCCCTTAGGGACACAACACTGGCAGGGCAGTTGAAGGTATATCACTCATGATGTTAAATCCGACAGGCAGAAAACTTCACAGGAAAGGCTGCCCCCACCCTTCTCTGAACTCATTATGCACACACTGCTTAAAAGAACATAGAACCCCATCTTCTCTAAATGTCTAAGAAATTTTATCTAGAATTTTACTATGAAAAAAAAATATATCAGTCCACCTATGGAGCAGGAGATTAAAGTGGAGAAGAAAAGTAAAATTTATCTTTCTATTTCCTCAGCTATAGGAAAGGGCAATAAGACTGCATAGTACTTCTTTAATTATTAGGAACTGTGCCTGCTGCCTGATCAGCATTTTAACAAAAAAGATGTCACAGAAATGCCAGAGAAGCACAATACTGAACCTTCTGTGTGCTAAACCATCTGTGTGGGAAAACAGCATAATCCGTATGCACAAGCACACCCGCAGTCACTTCACCTGCATCCCAAGATGCTCTCTATGCCCAGCACAGCGCTCTCAGCCTGCAGACAGCTCTGCCCAGCTGAGTGTGCAAACAAAGCAAGCACATGTTTGTACAAAAGACTGCTGATGGGCCAAGTCTTGGTGTTAGTCTATGGATAAACCAAGATGTGGCTTTCCTTCAGATCAACTAAAATCCTGTATTTGGGGAATAAGCTCAGCACGCTGCCCTTTACAAGGGAGATATAGCAAGCAATAAAAAATGCTGATAAACATTTTTACCAATTTCAGCTTCAATGTCCTTTCGCTTCAATTTTTGATTCATAAAATCCTGACTCCTCACAGGCATGTTGTAAAAATAAATGTACTATGTCTGTAGGGCTTAGCAACTATAGGGATTAATGCTGAGAAAACCCTGCAGGAAACTACCCTTTTCAGATATCAGGTAGCAGGAAGCATATTCAATGTATACCACAAGTGTCATAGGCTGAATGATGACAATAAAATTAAATGCTGGTCAGTCATTTCACTGCTCCCAGATGGTCCCTCCTGTTCAGCTAGAAAGTTGATCCTGTCTTGGAAAACATCAGTGATCTTGCAGCATATATACAGAGGACTCGATGCCCTTGGCAGGCTCCAGCTCCTGCCCTCCAGTGGCATCCGTAACCCAGAAGTGGCCAGACCAAGACAAATCAATCCCAGCAGCACAAAAATCCAGTGCCTCCCTTGCCAACACTCAGGCAACGGTGCATTACGGAGAGTAGCTCATTCAGCAGCTGCACTTTGCCCAGGGACCCAGCAGGCAAAGGTGGTAGGTTTCTGATGGGAGTATGTGAAGCTACACCTTCTGCCCTCTCCCTCCAGGTGGCACATGGATATAGGGGAAGACTTACCAAGAAATACAATAAATGCAATCAACATATATACAGGTTTTGGGGAAGTCTGTAAAAGACACAAGGCATACACAGAGGATCCAGCTGCAAAACACTGGTAAGAAGGTGATTTCTAAGTAGAATATAGTCATAGTGAAATGATTTACTTAATTTACACAAATGAACCTCAGGAAAACAAAGCCAGAGTCAAAAATATTTTTGAAACTAGTCTAAATATTTATTCGTTTTCCAGGTTAGGAAAGGATTTTACTTCCCTGGCTCTCAAGTCATTATCTGTGCCAACCCCACTTACACAGGGTTATCAAATTTTTCAGCTCTTATCTCATAAAAGCTTTATCTTTGCATTTTTTAATTACAGTTTGTTCCCAAAACTATGGAGAGTCTGCACAAAATTAAACTGGCTTAGACTCTTTTCTCTTATCATATCCTAACCAGCCTATAGCACAGTGGAAACCGAAATAAAACATCCTTAGAACAATTACTACTTCATTCACCAATAATTTTGGGGGGTACTGGTGAAAGCCATTCCTGAATGTCCAAATATTTTCATTAATGTAGTATTTCCATAAAACCCAACACAGTTTAGAAAAAATACACACTGTTTAAGTGGTAAAATTTGACAAGTAGCAGAAACACCACCAACGGTACAAAACAAGACTCATTAAGTTGAATTCAACTCCAACTTAAATTGACTATGATTCAATTAATTAATTAATTAATTAATTAATTAAAAGGAGAACCTGCACACATCAGGCAGCTGATGATAGACATGCTACGGTACTGCTGTACAGCCGAGCATAGAAGGGAGAGACTTCAGGAGTGGACAAAGATAACTTTGTGATTGCCTGTTTTTTACAGAAAGATGTAACTTCCTTTCTGGATTATCTGTGATTAAGAGAACCGGTTCTTATATTTCCTAGGCACCTGTTACAATCATGACTTGTTTCCAAGCCTGATGTCATACATTTTCTCAAAGTTAGCACCAGGGTATCAAAGCACTCTCATGTTTAAGGGGTAGGAGGACCTGGAGGTGGCACTGCCTTCACAAGGAAGAAACATCCCGCAGAAGAGTGAGCTCGCAC
>NW_010328209.1:0-3626 GCF_000700745.2 Antrostomus carolinensis | reverse complement strand
TGCTTGGCATCTTTGTCCTACTAAAAATGACATACCACCTTGTAAACTGGCGCTGTGCCACCCTGACAGATGAACTTAAGTGTAGGCAGCCAAGAGACTATGTATAAGCATCAAATATGTTTTTTGAGAGCAGGACTTCCAGCCAGGAATGTTAAAACAGCTGTCCACACTGAGCTTTCATGCCTACACTTAAGAGGATATGCTACTGCCACTCGAGCCCTGAGCTGGATTAACTTGGAAAATAAATAAAATAGCTTCCACAGCCACATAAGGTGAGTTTTTGCAGAATCAGGATTAGTGATACCCAGGGGGGCTTTACTGATCTATGATTAGTGGGCACACTCGCAGGGTGGAACAGCTCTTCAGTTCTGTGGTTCGGCTGAACTTCTATCATGTGCATGCTTGTAAACAAAGGCTTCTCATCTGAATACACCCTTATATATGTTACATTTCTTTGGGGGGAAAAAAAAAGAAGCATAGAATGCAATACCAGTATGATACCAACAAACAGTTACTCACCTTCCACTTTATGTTAGAGGATACTTTTTTACTAACTGTCCTCGCTCAGACACATGTATCTCTATGACTTGGATCTGTTTCAACAGGCTTTCTTCTCTTTTCAAAACCTCTCCACTCCCATGTCCCACTCCAAGACTTTTTGTTGGCTCATGCCTACATGCATATATACATTTTACATTTTGACATCATGACATCATTTGCAAGGCTTGCCCCAGGAATAAAATAATACTGCCTTGAGAAACAGGCATTGCATAACACAAGATATGTGGTGGCTGGCCTGCAGAGCCATGCCCTGGCCACCTCCAGCCTATTCCCACACCTGGCTGGGCTGCCCCCTGCCCACAAATCCCTCTCTCAAGGACATGAAACATTCCAGACCTCTGAGAAACTCCAAAAAACATGTTTGCCCACATCAACATGCCAAACAATGCTTTTCTTTTCCACTGAACGCCCTTTTTATCCCTCAAAAAGTCATTGTCTTAAGTCTAAAGAGAAGTAAACACTCAAACCTGAAAAGGTGAAAAGTTTCCTCAGAATTTCACATTATTTAAAAAAGATAATGCCAAGATTTCCAATGGCAAGCAACACTGTTTCTAGCCCTGAGTAGCTTAAAGACTGAAAGGAGGTGATGGTACATTTTACTCAATGTTTAAACATGCTTTGTGTTCATTTTAATTCTTCTCCCTGCGGACACAATCAGATCATGGGCATAAATTTTTCATGTACACTTTAGCTGGGTATCTCATCTTTACTTTTGAGTACCACTGCGTATGAACTTCACCTCTATGAGGGTATTCCAAGTATAGATCAAAGCTGCCTTCAGTGCCTGGTGACAGGTTCAAATACAGTCTTCCAACAGCTGCTGGTGTCTTTCACCTTTGTTAACTTTAAGGCTGATCTTTGCCGCAATTAAAAGTTACCGGAGTCACTTTATTACAATTTCCCGTGCTAGCAGCGCTTCAGTGGCAGGCATCATTTCTCCTGCACAGGGAGGACTTCCGACCACTGACCTTGCTTCCTCCAGCAGTGAAGTCATCCTCCTCTCATGGGGTTCATCTCTTTAACCCTTCAGTCCTCACCTACAGCCTTTCCATCTCCCTTTTTCCCATGATTTTGAGGACTGTATGAAATCATCTATTTGCAAAAGTTTCAGCCCTCTCTGCTGCTCCAAACTACAGTTACTAACATCAGCAACAAGATGCTTTGCTTTTCATACTGCCAATAAAGTTGTCTCCAGGTTAACCTACATTTCGATACCACTTAACCTTTCTCAGAGGGGAGGAAGAGAAGGAAAACACTTTGTCAAATATTTCATCAGGCAGATTAGCAACACTGTGAAAACAACAGAAAAAACACGGGTAATATCTCTTCTGCCTTCCAAAAACCCACAGTGCCTCAGGATTTCTCAAGATACCACACACAGACAGCATGTGGCTTTAAAACAGTTCAGAGAATAGTCAAGGTGCTGAAGAACAGGTCAAAAGTAATAAAAATACTGATCTGGATCACAACTTCTGCTTAATAAAGAAACTGCACACACACCTCAAGTGTATTCCTTTCATGCATTTCTTCTTTACAAGGAATTATTATCTCCACAGTTATCGTAAAGTTGAAGTAAATTGAATGGCAAATGGTAATGCTGAACATTCAAAACCCCTTGGCACCTCTCTCAGCCCTCTAAGTGTCTCTCCTTATTTGAAAAGAATTTGAAGGAGTACGCGAGGTACATTTCATACTGAATCATGTAAGATACTAATGCAAAGTCAGAGAACAGTCAGTCTTCTAAGGCATAACACAAACTATCAAAAATGTATGGTGTTCGTTATTATGTTCAAACTCCAAAAAAGTTTAGTACCTCATTATCTGAGAAACTCCTTTCTCCCATCGTAAGAATGACTATCAGGAAGACCTCCCTGTACCCAATGAAAGCCAGGTGCCAGATCGGACTCTCTTGTTGTGTCCCGTGAGCTCCCATAATGAGCTCTTAACCCTGAAGATTTTACTTGCTGTTTTACCAACATTTTTTTAACTCTGAGTTGCCAGATTATTTATCAATGCCAGCCAAAATTCATCGCTAAAGATAAATGAATGCTGGAAAAGAAAACCAAAGCATGCCAAAATCTTTCAAAGTGCTTATAAAACATTAACATTATAGATAAAGACTCTAGGCTAAAGGCATGCTGACCAAAATTTAGAAATATATAGCTTCTGTATTAGTAAAAAGACACTTGAAGGGGCACAGCAAACTTTAACATGCTTTCTGGAAAAGTCGACTGGCTCGTGCCAAGTGCTGAAAAGTATTGGAGAACCTGAAGTTCTCTGCTGTCCCGCTCCCCATGCTAGTACAGTCGCTTTTATGCATGCTACGTTAGCTTCACCTTTTCCTGCTGTTCACTGCTCCCCAAAACATTTTAAAATAGAAAAATCACGGCAATTTTACTTCAGAAATTCACTTCAGATGGAAAGCTTAGCACAGATGTTGTTCAGAAGGAACAGGGCAGAAGTACCTGTAACTGGTCCCTCAGAGAGACCTGGGGTTCAGCCTCCAAAGCACACCAGTACTTAGATGCCTTACCTAGGTAAAGCGAGGCGTTTTCTTTCTTGACATTGTCATCCAAGTAGGTTGGTCCCAAGGTATAGATGGGTGTGGAGCCCATGCCAATGAGGATTTGGGCACAAATGAATAAAGCTACATAGAGAGAGTGGTCGTTTCCGCCGGAGTCCTTGACACAGGCCGGCGAGTCCCACTGCTCTTTGGCGGTGCCATTGCCAGTCACACACAAGCCCTCGTTACTGACAGAGGAGTTCAATTCCTGGATCTGGTACGGCGGAGAGATGAAATGAGGTAAGGAGAAGAGCGCGGCCCCCAGGGCGATGAAGAAGCCCCCTACAGCCAGCCAGAGTGGCCTCCGCCCGCGCCCCCCAAAGTAGCTGATGAAGACCCCCACCACCAGGCTCCCGATGTCGAAGCAGCTGACCAGCAGCCCCGACTCCGAGCTCTTGAGGCTGTATCTCCGCTCGATGGTGGTGATGACGCTGCTCAGGTAGCCGGAGACCATGAGGGACTGGATGAAGGTCAGGAAGCACATGCACACCAAGAAGAAGCG
>NW_010328208.1:0-2851 GCF_000700745.2 Antrostomus carolinensis | reverse complement strand
GGGCGGAGAGGGGGTTGGGGGTTTTTTAATAGATACTAAAGAAGAAAATGAGTTTTCCATGATGGTCAGCAATATTAAGAATTCAAGGTTAATTTCTTGTTTAGTATTCTCATACTAAATACTGCCTTACTGTAATATAGCCACTTTCATCTGCCATGGCTGCTAGGCAACCCCATCTCCATTTCAACACTTAATTTTCCCTTATATTAATTTTGGCTACCTGTAGATTCTTCATTATCTGCTGCCTTCTCCAGTGTCCTTCATTACTTCAACTTAAGGAAAAAAAAATTACTGTGTGGGTGATTGAACACTGAAACAGTTTGCCCAGTGAAATTGTGGAGTTTCCATCCATGGAGATTTTCAAAGCCTAACAGGAAATGGTTCTGAGCAACCTGCTTGAGTTGTCCCTGCTTCAAGCAGGGGTGATAGATTAATCTCCAAAAGGCCCTTCTGACCTCATAAGCTTTTTGATTCTCCAAATCTCCTATATCTGTTTCAAATATTCTGCATGCTTGCATAAAGATCATCATATGCTGTGGTAGATTCAGAGCTCATTCAGGGAGGGTCAGTGGGAAAGAGAGAGGAAAAGTAGACATGTTTTTTCTTCATCACCTTCTCTTATGCCTCTGTAGTCATCAATTTCCACAAAGCCTGATACTGTCAAGACCATGAAGCTAGTCCGTGACTGACTAACTGGTTTAAAACTATTACGTTAAGAAGAAGGAAGATTCAGGCAGGTAGATAAACATAATTACAAAAGCCTTTCTGTAGTAAACCAGATGAGAATGGGACCTTCAAATAACCACTGCTACCCCTGTCTGCAGTGTCTTCCCTTTAAATCAGGACTTAAATTTCCTGTTTAACAAAAAATTATTTGTTTACTTTCATATGTAAATCTCTTTTCTAGGAGATGATATAGCAGGAGAAAGATTTCCATTCACATTACAAAGAAAAAGATTCAAACTGGAACTTAGTCAGGAAGGGATGAGGTAGAATTAGTCTGAAGTCTGGCCAAAGGGAGCAATGAATACATTATTTATTCAGACCGTCATTAGCACTTAACACAATTGATAGGTTTTACCCACAATATTTATTATTATTATTATTATTATTATTATTATTATTATTATTATTATTATTGCTGATAAAATTGGGTATGGTGTTTTGCACAGAATATGTGAATACTCTTGAATATTTTTTTTCTGTGACTACACCCTTTTTGCATATTGACAAATCACAGTGCCAACAAAGGCTTTTGGTTAGCTAGTTCTGGTGGTTTAAAACAGCAAAATGTAGGCATTAATAGTTTAGTCATCTATAGCTGTTCTTTCTGTCTCATATGTCTTTGTCTATTCAGGTGAAATTTGCCAGAGCTTTTGGAACTATACAAAGTTATTAGAGAATAACCTCAATGTCCTCTGCATTCATGCTCTCAGTATAAAATCAGGTTGCATTCTACGTCTGTATGTGAACAATTGTTGCAGCATAATAGCAGCTCTGCCTACAGGGCACAGCACTACCAACATTTAATTCATTACTTTGTAAAACACTTTATAACACCCAACGTCTGAAAAGCCTCATGAACAAATTAATTTAATTATTGTCAATGTAAAAGAGAAAGATACAATTCCAGGTATATTAGCTTTCTTCCATATTCTTGTCATTGAAGAAATTTAGAGGTATCTGATTAAAGTAGCAGGACAGAAATCAAATGCTAATTGAGAATAACCACCACTTTTCTAAAGCGTAAAATTAATGATGATAGAACTCAAACCTTCCTCAAGCTTAAAACATTGTCCACCATGAAAAAGTTACAAGTACTGTTCTTGAGGTCAAATTCCCTGCCTGTCCACATTGATTTTCTTTAATCCTCCTCCTATAGTGCCTTGACAACATGCCAAGCAGCACTTCGAGGGGGGAAATCTTAAACACATCCGGGCCCCTACAGATTTCTTCAGTCATTCCTATACTCCATCTGTGTGATGGTCACATCTGAACCACATACTTTAACAATATTTCATATGTCACCCACGGAGAAATCTCGTACCCATTCCTCCAGAGTATTTACAGTTTTATCATCATGACAAGACTGTTATCAGCAGCCACCTTAGCAAGTAGTTTGCTGATTGAATACTCCAGCAAAGGTACAGAAAAATACCAGAGAGGTATTCAGATTAAGAAAAAAAAAAAGAAAGAATGGTGCTGTGAGGTGTTTCAGAAAGTCCTCAGCATTTTTGAGCAGGAAGGGCATTACAGCTTGTGATTATTACCAAACACATCAAGAAGGAAATCAGATGGACTTTAACAAGTCAGCTACTGAGAAACAGAAAGTATTTTCAATTGTGACGTCAATGACACTTCTGGAAAGAGATTAAATATCTTCCACATGCTATGAATGACTCTTCTTGGTACAGGCACATGACCAGTTCAGTAATGAGCTATGCCAAGCAGCAGTTTTGGCATAGTTACTTCTCTGCGTGTTCATCACTGACACATCCTGCTGCATCTTCAACATGCATTGGACCTGAAACCATTCAAATCACCCTACAGAATTTTTCAGTATTCACTAAACAGTTAGGACTCATTCAGACAATATCGGCTACTAGCCACAAACAGGTCGCTGTCTATCTAATAATCACACAAGAGCTGAGACTTCTGTCATTCAAATGTGACAAGGAATTAACCAGTCTGTGCTGAGACCCATGAGCCCCCATGAAACTTGACCCTCATCATCTGAGAAATAGGAGCAGATGTCTGGTTAAGTCATTTCTGGGTCACTCACTGTTAGGAGAGTGAGAAGAGGCACAGAATCACAGAATCAATGTTAGGAATTGGAAGGGACCTTGAAAGA
>NW_010328207.1:0-3676 GCF_000700745.2 Antrostomus carolinensis | reverse complement strand
CATCCAAGCCATGAGCAGCCAATTTCTGTAGGAGAATGCTGGGGAAAATAGTGTCAAAGGCTTTACTAAAGTCCAGGTAAACGAAACCCACATCCTTTCCCTCATCCACTAAGTGGGTCACCTTATCATAGGAGATCAGGTTAGTAAAGCAGGACCTGCCTTTCATAAACCCATGCTGACTGGGCCTGATCACCTTGTTGTCCTGTATGTGCCGTGTGATGGTACTCAAGATGATCTGCTCCATAACCTTCCCCAGCACCAAGGTCAGAGTGACAGCCCTGCAGTTCCCCAGACCCTCCTTCTGGCCCTTCTTGTAGATGGGTGTCACATTTGCTAACCTCCAGTCAACTGGGACCTTCCCAGTTAGCCAGGACTGCTGATAAATGACGGAAAGTGGCTTGGTGAGCACTTCCACCAGCTCCCTCAGGACCCTGGAGTGGATCCCATCCAGACCCATAGACTTGTGTGTGTCTAAGTAGTGTAGCAGGTCACTAATCATTTCCTCTTGGGTTATGGGGGCTACATTCTGCTCTCTGTCCCTGTCTTCCGGCTCAGGGGCCTGGGTACCTGGAGAACAACTGGTCCTACTGTTAAAGATTGAGGCAAAGGCATTAAGTACCTCAGCCTTTTCCTCATCCTTTGTCACTGTGTTTCCCCCTCATCCAATAAAGGATGGAGATTCTCCTTAGCCCTCCTGTTGCTGCTAATGTATTTATAAAAACATTTTTAATTGTCTTTTATGGCAGTAGCCAGATTAAGTTCTAGTTGGGCTTTGGCCCTTCTAATTTTCTCCCTATATACTCTCCCTGCATCCTTTTAGGCCTCCTGAGTAGCCTGCCCCTTCTTCCAATGGTCTTAAACTTGCACTTTTTTCCTGAGTTCCAGCCAAAGCTCTCTGTTCAGCCAGGCTGGTCTTCTTCCCCGCTGCCTCATCTTTTGGCACATGGGGACAGCCTGCTCCCGCACCTTTAAGATTTACTTCTTGAAGAATGCCCATCTACATTCCTTCAAATCGACTCCTATTGGTCAAATCCCCAAACAGTCTATGAAAAGTTAAACATAAATTCAAATATATTCTGCTACCAGCTTGAGTTATATTAATAAGACATTTCGATCTAGTAAGTTTACAAGCTAATAAATGTTCAGTATGATAATTCCCATTTATTGCATATTTATTTTCCAGTTTAGTTTGCAGTACCATGTACATTTTAATTATTTTTTTATTAATTATTAGCAACCCTCCTGGGAAATGAATACTTTGGAAGACATTCTTGTACTAATTCACAATTTTTCAGCGTGAAGGAGCAGTTCTAAAATGTGTGCATATATAGAAGTACTAACAGAAAAAATTGAGGTACAATGGACAGTTATATTAACAAGTATCAATTCTGTAGCTTCCCCATGCTCTTTTATTACTAGCTGTCTTTATTTCAGTTTTTCATATGCTTTTTGTAAACAGTGTGCAGTTAAGCTTTTATTTTCTTTCACTGCACAGTTCATTTCTCCCATCTAGTCACTGCTGAATATTTAAATGGCAAAACTGAGAATGGTAACTTTGCCTTTGATTGTAGTGGAAATGCCGTGCGTAAAGGCAATTGTACATTTCAGCTTTCCCCTGCAGAGCAGCAAGTTTCTAATTTACTCTGCTGGTTGGTTGTGGGTTGTTTGAATTTTTTTTCAAATTTAGCAAGAATTCTAATGATGCTTTGCAGTAAAATCTTTGTATTTAAATGATAAAGTTAGAAGAATCTTCCCTATGAGATACTATTAGCTGAAACATTTTGGCAAAGTCATAAAACTTACTTCCTGCACTTGATTTAAAAAAAAAAAAATCCCACCAGGGCAAATTACATGCTTTTTGTAGCTGTTTACAGAATCAGAGAACACTACTAGCTTCTGAATGATTTAAACTGTTCTATTGGTTTTCTGTACCTGGTGAATATGCATCACTCACCCATCTTGAATAGAGAGCTCCCAATAAACTACATAAATGAGCTTTGATGACTCTTCTAAATTATCCTTGATTGCCCTTTCTTCTATTTGCATGGATCTTCTACATTTGCTTTCAAACACAGTGTACTAGTGTATATACTACTGGCTGAATGGCAAAACTATTCCAGGGAAAATGCTTTTTTGATGTTAGCAGTGTGAATTTCTCAAAACACAAGCCAATCACAAGGCTACATCTTTGCTACGTAAGCACAAAGACACTTTGAACATATGCTCTTCCTCTGTGTTTATCGCATACCCCTTAAATGAATTATTGACTAATTCTTGCCTGTTTATTTTCACACATTGCAAAGATGGTTATAATACTTTAGCACTTTCTGTTCAGTAGAACAAGGAATTGCGGAAATATCACACAGGATGATTTGTTAAATAATTTTATAATAGGACTCCTACTTTTATTCTCCATAGCCCTGTTATAAAAAAAGTTTTGTGCAAGGTCACTGGTGTTAAGAATCATGTCTTTCACAGGACTGAAAATATTATTCTATGAGGAACTGTGTTCATGACATTGTTTCTCTTTCTCTCTATATCTCCCTTTTTTAATTTCAGTTGTACCATTTTTTTTCTGAATATTTTGGACACACACAACTTCAAGCATTATTATCTGTATCCTGATCAGGTATAACTATTCTGCATCTTTGCTGCTCTAGCACATGCAGTGGAATGAATGACCCAGGGTTTGACAGAGTGAGGTTTGGGTGAGAGTTAGCTGGTAGACCTAAAACTGAAAAAGATTAAAACAGAGTCTGAAGCTGAAGAAGGCCACTGGAAAAATTGGTATGAGTTATAACATTACCTTTTCTGAGGACACAAATTCTTTCTTTATAAAACAGCTAAATAGGTCAGGATTTTTAAGTTTAATATCAAAGTACTGTGTTTCAGAGGAAGATATGGGCTTTGGTGAGGGAATTCATGTGTCTGTATAGAATTTTATGGCTTTACATTGCTTTAGTACTGTAGGATTTAGTACTTTAGTACTGTAGGATTTAGAAAGCCATCTACAGTCTAAGTGAATGGAGTATGAGGTATTTTGCAAGATTTCAAAGCAGAAACCATAATTTTCTCCTCTTTCAGTATTGGCTTACTGCTAAAATGGCCCTGGTGGTGTTCACACAGGTATGGAAGGAGCAGACCTTGCAATCTTGACACGGCAGTAGGTCAGTTATTGACAGTAAAAAGAATCATAGAATCATAGAATGCTGTGAGTTGGAAGGGACCCACAAGGATCATCAGTTCAAATCTTGCTCTAGTATAGGACAATCACAAGATTCAGACCATGTGTCTGAGGGCCTTGTCCAAATGCTTCTTGAATGTTGTCAGGCTTGGTGCCATGACTGCCTCCCTGGGGAGCCTGTTCCAGTGCTCCACCACCCTCTGGGTGAAGAACCTTTTCCTAATGTCCAACCTAAACCTCATCTGGAACATCTTCCTGCCATTTCCCCTGGTCCTATCATTGGTCACCAGAGGAGAAGAGAAAACCCCCTGCCCCTCCTCCTCCCCTTGTGAGGAAGTTATAGACTGTGATGAGATCTCCTCTCAGTCTCCTCTCCTCCAGGCTGAAGCCACGCAACTTCAGCCTCTCCTTGTACGGCTTCCTCTCTAAACTCTTCACCAATTTTGTGGCCCTTCTCTGGATACTCTCCAGTAGCTTTATATCCTTTTTAGA
>NW_010328206.1:1775-11547 GCF_000700745.2 Antrostomus carolinensis | reverse complement strand
TGTCTCTTCTCCCAGGTAACTAGTGACAGAAAAAGGGGCAATGGCCTTAAGTTACATGAGGGGACATACAGATTGGATGTCAGGAAATACTTCTTCACTGAAATAGTTATCAGGCAATGGAATGGGATACCTAGGGAGGTGGTTGAATCATCAGCCCTGGAGGTGTTTAAAAGACTGCTAGGTGCTATTCTATTCTATTCTATTCTATTCTATTCTATTCTATTCTATTCTATTCTATTCTATTCTATTCTATTCTATTCTATTCTATTCTATTCTATTCTATTCTATTCTATTCTATTCTATTCTATTCTATTCTATTCTATTCTATTCTATTCTATTCTATTCTATGATTTCAAATTGTTTTTATTTAGTTATTGAATTGAGTAATTCAATATTTTATTGAATTGAATAATTATTGAATATAAAACCAGAAACATACAGCCACACAAATAACTCATGGGCATAGTCTTCTGTGCAGATCTGAGTCCTCTAAAACTGGTCTATGGTGCTAGGAGAATTTGGACCAAGCAGCAATACATTTGTTCTCTCAGTTCTTTGTATTCTAAAAATCAGTGTGAATCAGTCTTGCTGAGAAATACATCATTCTACTGTGAGTATACATGCTGTTTGAACTATCACTGCATGCGTATTTTGGCTTGGAGTGTGTAGCTGAGGTTGTAGATACAGGCTGCGAATGATGTTGTGATACAGCTTTTTATCTCCTCTTGTGACCACCGGTCTCCTGTCAGTGTTCATGACTCCCCTCCAGGCTCACACAGTGGAATTCATGCTCAATTAAGTACAGGTTCACTAAAATAGAGTTGGAGAGTTATGGGAAATGTTATTTTGAATTTTTATCAGACATTTGGCTAACAAAAGACAGTCCATTGTAACAAACATAAACTAAATGCAAGAGAAATGGTGTGGCAAAGTGATATAAGTCTATAACCAATACTGTTAAATTTCTGCTGCAAATAGGGCTTTATTTTCCAAATAGCAAGCATGCAAAATTAAAAGGACTAGTTAGGCAATTAAATAAGATTTTAGCTGAAAAAAACTTATCCCATTTTGTAAGATAAAAGCACAAAGACCTTCTGAAATTTGCACACCAAACTGAGAAATGAGAAGGAATGACTAGAAGAAAAAATCCAAAGACAAAAATAGAGAAATGGTCACAATTAGGAAAGCTATTGGGACTCAGAAGAGAATGAACAAATAAAGGGGAAATAGACTAATTATCAACAAAAGCTACCCAGTATTTTTAGGTCTGAAGATGAGGGGGAGGAATGTAAGAAAAAAGGACAGGGTATAGATAAAAGAAAATCAAGATGTAGATCTTAAACTAAACAAAATCGTTGCTTCAATTTTCAGCAATTATCTTGTTAGGTGGCTGGAATTAAGATGCTGAAATTGTAACATACTGCAATAGGAAGCAAATCTCAGAGTTTAACCTTTCAAGCAATAATAAGGTTTTTTTTCTATTCTAAATCATAATTGTAAATCTAAGAGGAAATGAATCCTTTTTTTGATTCTGAATGACTAATTCTGCAGAACACCAATAGTATATATGAAGGAAGAAAAACACCATCTAAAAAAGGATCAGACTGGATTACCTTTAACAGAAAATTTGAGCAAACTTTGGTGCAGGGAATATTTACAAGAGCTAGAGGTCTGAAGATAAAAGGAGAGTGCACATACTGTAACAAATATGTGCTTACTATAGGATTCCTTCTTTTTGAGAGGGAAGAAGGTATTTAAACTGAAATAAAATGCTAATGGAAATAAAAGTGAGCATAAACTGAAAGATAATATATTTAAAATATAATTGAGAAAATTCCCTAAGTACCACTAAAGTATTGAAATAGTCTGTACAGGTTACCAGTTTCTGAAGGCATGTGTAGAAATGTTACTGGTTTACATGAAGAAGCTAGAAAATTTTTAAAAAGGGATCATGTGGTCATAGTTTGCATCATTAGTAAATGGCCCTTTGTTACCCGTTTTTCCTAATTCTGTGTCCCTAAGGTAAGAAACCATCATTAAAGAAACTATCTGATTTTTATAACCAGAAATATTTAATTACATGCAGAGGCAGGGTTGAGTATTTAGAAATTTCTAATATATTGTATATTGCTTATATTTTGTATATCATGCAAACAATATCATCAAACAATATTTTCTATTATAAAATTATCAGAACTTGGGATATCTTACTTGCATTCTTGACTTGTAGCTTTTTGCTACAACTTTATAATCTGTAAAGTGAATGGAATGGTTGCTCCACTATAACATCTAGGTACTTAAATTTTCCATTTGAGATTAGAATGATATTATTAGTCTTATTTTTGCAATTACTTAATTTCTTTTGCTTTTACAGGACATGTTGTTGTGTGAAAGGGGTGGTAAAACAATTTAGCAGGAAATAACCCCCTCGCGTTCCAACTCACTCCCAGATAATGGGAGGAGCTGGGGGTGGCTAGGCTTAAATCCTGAGTGATTCCTGATTGAGCACTACGGGTCCTACCACGGCAGACTCACTCAAGAGTGCACTGCCCTCCCATACCCACGATTTATGGACTCACACAGCTAAACCTGCAGAATTTAGCAGCGTCCCACTGAGCACGGGTCAGTTGAGGTGGCTGATTACAGATGGAAGCGGTTTGATGTGGCACTATCAGTCTGGATATACCGATGCTGGATCCAGTCAATAGTGCCCTGCACCTGCTGTCCAGTCACTATCTATGGACTCCCACAGCCTTACCAAGCTGCAGCCCAGGAAGAAATTGTGCAACAAGTCTGTAAGCAAATAAAAGTACTTTAACAGAGCAACAGGATTAATACAGATTCATATGGATTGCCAGTGATAAGCTAATGTCTGCAGAAGTATATACAAACATTAAGGTTACAAGTTACTAAAAGTGTTAAGTTAGAAAACTACTCTATAGAGATTTCTAAGTCTCCGAGAAAGTTCTCAGGGTAGTATAAATCTTACCGAAAGGCGTCCCTATGGGGGGAAGAGAGGCTCAGCCTGTTGGCTGGTCCCAGGCGTCAGAGGTCTGTGATGGAGTCGTCCCTGACTGGTCCTCAGTGATGTCTTCCCTGACCATGACGGTGTCCTCCCTGACTGTGATGATATCTTCCCTAATCCCCTCCTTTCTTTGGGCTACTTTTATAATATTTTTTACCTGCCAGGTGGAGCTTGAGTGAATATAGTCATACCTTTACGGTGATAGCCGAAAGACACTTCCGTTCCCCTTTTAAAGTAGAAGTTACGAAAACTTGGAGTGCACGCTCAATAAGGGGGAAGGAGGGGGATCAGTGGTCTGGAGTTATGTTTTTGCCCATTTTGTTTTGTCATGATTCAAGGTCCACACAAAGGGGCGTATTTGTCTAAGGGGTGCCAGCTGTCGACCCAGGGTCATTCATAGACAACACATCAAGTCTCGTGCCATGTTGCGATCAAAACAAGAGTTGGAAAAACAAGTCTCCACTGTCTCCCATCTCTTGTTTTTCCTTGATAAGCAACAGGCCAAGTAGGGAGGTATCCTCGGAGAAGATTCTTCGCATGCCAGTTGCATTTTTCCCCTGGGATCTTCTTCAATATTGCACCTTTCCCTTAGTGTGTGGACACAGCCATTTTCTTATTTTTAGTTACCCCCAGTAATTGCTCCACACATGTATAGCAAGGCAATATACAGTAATAGCCCAACAGACATGAAGAGAACTGGAGATACAGTAAGTTTCCATTAAACTGGCTCATCCTGATAAATTCTAGGGAAATAAAATTAGGGCTGTGTGATTAGCTGTACGTTAAAACAAGTTTAAACAAAGCAATTTATAGTTCTACAGTTACCAATAAACTGAATTCTTTCTTCAGGTTGAAAAGGAAGAAATATTGAGACCATGTGAGACAATTTCTTGCATTTAGAATATAAATACTTATTTGTTTATATCAAATGCACACAATTTTAAAATATATTAACTGATCTAGAAAGTGTAGAGTATGAAAGATTTAACAGAGCATCTATTCAGTTCTTTTTTTTCTGCCTTAAAGGTGTACATGTGTATAAAAATAGCTATGGAAATTGTTGTTTTCTTTGTTTCTTATAAACTAACTCCACTTATCAGTAACTAAATGAAGAAAATCAGTAATTTCCACAATATAAATTAGTATGATGGTGATCATAAATTAGACTTGTAGCCCTATAAATGCCTTGCATAACAATAAAGCACCAAAAAAGAAATAGTCTGATCACTAAGTAGTTATGTTTGTCACTGGGCAAAAGGAAAAAAAAGAAAAAAAACAAACAAAAAAACCCCCAAACCACACACATACCATCAAGAAAGAATATTTTTAGTTTAAACTGTCTTAAACTGAAAGTCCTGTATCAAAGGGAACCAATGTAAAAACATCTCATGGACTTTGAAGATGTTTGATCCTGTTCTCAGGCAAGAGTTTAACCTTTTCTTGAGACATCTGATCAAATACCAAACAGGGAAAATTTATGTTCATATTTGTGCCAAGAAACACTGTAAAGAGAAACTACAGTGTATGTGATAAGAAATATAAAAGATAACAGCGAGAGATGCACTGTTAATGCAAAACCTTTCAACATTGACAACATTGTATGGATTAAAAAAAAATCCTCAAAATTAACAAAAATGTTCTTTTCTATGCTGTTTTGGATGCAAGCAGAGCAATGTGGACAATTATTAATGTTCTCAGTAAGCAAATTCTAAGGAAGGACGAGCTTATAAAATGGATCCAAATAATAACATCACACAGGTACAAGAGAAAGTATCCTATTATTCAAAATTTGTAAAAAGCATCACGGTTGGTTCTGTTGCAGTAGATGGACTCTGTGCGTTCAAAACCAGCAGAATTTTGCTTTATAAGAATAATAATTTTGGAGTGCTTGGTGGTAAAAATGGCTTAAAATGCATGTAATGAACTAGGAAGTCTATTATAGCAAAGGACAAGGGTTTGTTGAAGGATTTATACAATTATTAGGACACTGTTTCTGAGTATTGAATGAATATAAGCACTCTAGGAAGAATATCTGTACTGTAGCTTCAAAACACAAAAACTTTACATTTCAGTTGTTAGATAAATTTCCCAAACTTCTTAGGAAAATTAGAAGTCTTACCAACAATTATATATGACAAAAGACACAAAATATCTTATACAGTGTGATGATTTCACCCTTTTGGCTTCACTCCAGGACATATGGGCAAGGAAAGAATCAGAGAAATAATACAAAAATAGAAAAGACAGTATCAGGAAGGATAAAGAAAAGATACATTTAACAATATGATGAGAAATCTGAACTATATCACTGTTTTAGCACTACAGCAGAGGATAGGGAATAGAGAAAAAAAATGTAGACAAAACAAAGAAGCAATAAGATTAAATTAAATAAGAGATCTCTACAGCTTTTAAAAGATTGTACTGTATTTTTCAATATATACCAAATTTTAATTTTGCTTAATTTAGGTTAGATTAAAGCTTTTAGAAGAAAATTAGCAAGATATCTCAAATCTCTTGCATAGGATTTATCAAAACTTCCCTTCTGAGTGTAATTATTATAGATTCTGACTAAAAGAAACAATACTGGTCAGCAGCAAACTTCTATTTTCAGTATTTTGATTACTGCAATATTCTTAAATTTAATTTGGATGGACATGTGTAAGTGAGGGCAAAAAAGCAAAGAGTTTAGGGTATGATATCACAGTGCTGTGTGGCTTCACTGCGCTGTTATTACCTCATAGAAACCAAGTGTCTCATTTAGATTGTCTTCTGTTAAAAAAAATAAAAAAATAAAATGAAATTGCAACCACACAACAAACCATCAACTCCAAAGTAAAATGCCAAATTTTTAGCCAAAATAATAGAATATTTAATTTTTAACAAATATATATTAAAATAGTTAGTAGGAAAATTTTATGGAACAGGAATTTTTTTAGGGGATGGTGGGGAGAGCTGGAAGGGAGAAAGGTCCTAGCTATAGGATTTATACTCTCTAAAACCAAAGCTGCTTTTTTTTTGAACCAAATGTTTCACCTATAGCCTGTAAGTTAGTGTCTGTGATTCTTAGGTCAGTAAAAAAATGCAAAAGGACATTTATCTAAACATATTTTGACTGAATGACAAATATAACTTCAAATAAAGATATCTAAATATCTAAGATGGTGCTCATAATTCATTTGAATCTCTTGTTAAAAGTTTAAAATATATCCAATTTTCCCATAACTGTGCAACAACAGGGCCTGACGGCCCCTGTCCAGTCCCCCCATGCTGCCCATGGCCCAGGACCCCATGTCAGCCCCCCAGGACCCTCAGCTCGTGCCCTAGTGATGCTGCAGCAGAGCTGGTCTCCAGCTCACCACAGCGCTGCCCTGCACGGCCATGGGCCTTGCAGAGCTAAGTCCACCCATGGGCCCACATCATGGCCTCCCCTTGCCCTGTTCTCATCCCCAGGGACGTGCTTGATGCCCAGGGCTGCTATGACAGGATGGGCCCTGGCTGCCAGGCCCTGCCCTGCCTCTCCTGTAGACCCCCGGCCTCACAGCCTTCAGAGAGCTGCTGAAACTTGTTTCTCCTTGGAAAATTGTTAGTAATTTAAGAAAGAAAAAAACATAAAACCAACCAAAAAGCCACTTGCCCTGACAACCGAGCCAAACACAACCACACTGATATAACTGAGTAAAACCTATAAAATATGAACAAATATGAAAAATTACACCTTCAGATGTGAACTGTAGCTCTTGCTGGCAAGGACCTGCTATGTTAGTGCTTGGGAATGGGACTGTCACAATAAGCATCCCATCTTTAACATAATTCTAGAGAAACACTTCAGTAACAGCTTGATAAACAGCAAAAAAATAAGGTAACATTTAAACTAAAAAAGCAATAATTTCCTGCACATGGCTCATCTGATATTGAATACTTTGGTTTCTTCTTTTCAAAAGAACCATATATATTTATATTCATCCTGCTTTAGATGCAAGCTTAACATACCAACGTCTCTAATTTATTCAAAACACATTTATCCTGTGTCCCCTACCCCAAATGCCTGCAATATGAAACGTACAGCAGACATGAGTGACAGTCTTTTCACTCTGATATTTCTGTCTGCTTCAGTGTTTGGTTTATAATGAAAAAAACAGTTTGGATTACTTCCCATATAATGCTAGGCCTCTGTGGGGTTGATAGGATACTCTCGCACTGTCTGGGTAAAGCACTTCATTGATATCAGAAAATGATCACAGACCACAATTTAATATGTTTTTGTGTGAATTTGTGGCTCGTAATTTACAATCCTGAAGTGTCTTAATTTTAAGTATAAAGATAACATGAAAAAATACCCATTACAATGGTAAGCATCATTAAATAGAACCCACCTATTTCTTTTTTTTTCTTTCCTTTTACTCTAGGAAGCTGAATATTTTATGGACTGACAAGCAGCATTGTTGAAGGTAACAGATGCCATGACAGTGGAATGTTGCACCCACAGTCAAACCCATCAATAGCAAAGACCCTGTCTTCAATGAAATATATTTATCCTACACCTCATAATAAAGTTATGTCATCAGTAGAAACACGTTTTTAATGCAAAAATACATAGAAATATTTAAATAAAAATTGAAGGAAAATATCATAAAACTGTAATAACTTCTTAGGTATTTCTGAACAGATTTTTTTTTTTTAATGGAGTATTTCCCTATAGATAAAAGATACTTCTGCATTCTCCTCATTTGAATATTAAGTCCAATCATTTTAACGTTCTCATTTATAATGACTTATCAGGGAATCTGTTCTTATAATGGCTCAGTAGCCATTTCAAAATTATGTGAGAAAGTTCTAATGAGCTCTTACTGCAATATAAAACTACAAAATCCAGTAAAAGAATGCATCATAAGATTTATATAAATAGAGGATGATATGGATTGTCTAAGAAAATACAACTTGATTCAATATTGCCTTTAGGCAAATCTATCCCAGAAGGCAAAGAGTGAATAGGAATTATTTTCGTACATAAGAACTTTATCAATGTTACAAATAGTAGCTTTTAATCAATTTGAAAAACTGGTCTCCAGTTTTTCTGGAGAAAAAAATAGGTCTCCAAATAGTACAAAAGAGCAGCTGAATATGACAAAGGATTTATCATTGCAACTATTACTGCTGTACCCATTTGAAGAACGAATGTCTCCCATGATAGTTTCTAAACTTGGTAAGGTGATGCAATATTTTGTTAATACATATCACTTTAACTCATCTTTGATGCTGTATTTTTACAGTATAGTAAGATAAACTAATAATTGAACTCTAACTACAATTTTAAGAAATATATTTTAATTAAAACTGGAATATGAGTAACATTTCCTCCAAATAAATTACATAGAACTATTGTCGAAAACATACATTTCAATTAATTTTCATGATTACTATTAAGACCAGCAGTATTGTAATTATGTTGGATAACACAAAATCTCAAATATTTCTGTATTTCTACCCATATATTTATAGTATTCTGGATTCAAGGAGAACTTGAAATTTTAATAAAAGTTTTCATCCATACTCCTAAAGTATAAAATAGTTCTAATCAAATTGTGATATCTAAAAAATATTGTGTAAGAAATGCAACAAAGAGAAGTTATATTAGCTTGCTATATCTTCTTTTAATTACAGTTCTTTGATGCTAACAATAGTTTTTCCAATTCTTGTCTATGACTTCAGTTTAAGTGTGGATTTTTATAAGCTGCATTTTTCTATATGTGCAGAAGAATTCTACTTCATGTCTTAATTATCTGTCAGGCACCCTACTTCATTCTGATCTATGCATCCCTTTGGTCCCCCGGTGCTTAATTCAAAGGCAATGTTATTTCCACAGTTATAGCCTACCTTGTGTTCAGGGGGTACTACCTGAATAAATATTAAAATACAGAGACTTAGGGCCTGTTAACCTTCAAGTTGCCCCGATCAGATGTTGGGGAAGTTTTCAATATGATCCCAAGAGTGAGATTAAGACACAAACGAGGTCAAATGCTGCACTTCCAGAACACCCTTTATCACAACAGAAAAGTAATAAAGAGGATAGCGATACGACAGGATGGAACGAAAGATAAGAAATCAAGCAAGGAGTCAGGATAGGGCAGCAAGAATAGTCACCACCACGGGACCAGTGGCAAGGCGACGGTGAGGGGCAGGCGAGGAGGTCTCAGTTGCTTGTTCCAGCAGTGATGCGGTGCGGTGCGGTGCTGTGCTGTGCTGTGCTATGCGGTTGTCCTCTCTGTCTCCTTCTCTCCCTCCTTTTCTCCCTCCTGCCCTTCCCCGTGCCGGTCCTCCTTAAATACCCCTTCGAGGGCTGTGGTTTCCAGAGCAATGGCACATCTCTTTGTGCCCCCCAGCACTTGGGCAGGGACATGTCCGAGCAGAACACCCCCGCGGGCAGGGCACCTTCACAAGTCGGGGTTCCCAGAACCCGGTGGTCTTGTGATAGTCCTTGCAAGCAATCTTTGAGACAAGTCTATAGTGCAGTTCCTCACACATGTGAACCTAATTCCGTCATTCAACTTTTGGATCCTGTAAAATAAACATAATCTAAACCTAATCTTTTCTGCTTCTGATGTTAATTTCTATTTTTAATCAGGTAGGCTTATGAAAGAATACCATGGGAAACTGGTATTTTACAACACATTATTAGTTAATTAAAAAAAAAAAAATATTTTTTTTCTTAAAAAAAAAAAAATTTTTTTGGTTTTTTCTTTTGGATAA
>NW_010328206.1:0-1667 GCF_000700745.2 Antrostomus carolinensis | reverse complement strand
TGTGTACCCTCAGGCAATGAGCTTTCTATATTTAAAGTGTGTTTCTATACATATTCATCGGCTAATATAAAACGCCTATACATATGCATGACCTTTCCCCGCTTTGTATTAAAATTAGGTCTCCTCCCCTTCGCATCTGCACAGAGCTTTGTGGTGGTGGTCATCGGGGGTCTCAGAGAGGAATCTTCATCACCTCTTGTAGTAACCCCACCATCTTCATCGTCACCTGTAGTTAACCTCTTGAGTTTGCGCATGCGCCCTTTCTTCTTGGATCCGGGGCCCCACTACATCTGGGCTTCTTCCTAGTTATCTTTGCTCATTATCTTCAAGTTCGGTTGGGGTCTTGTGATAAATTATCCATGAGGCCAGTCCTTGGCAAGCTGAAATAAGAAGCTAGGAGTACTGACGCCTAAGGCCTTAAGAGATAGGTCAAAGTACCAAATGCCCACTATCAATCACTTCCTTTTCTTTAGGCTAGTAAATTCCTTTAAACTCAGGGGAATAGGAATTTACGACCTACACAACATCTTTAAAAGGGATGATTAAATTTAGCACTATCTGTGAGGCTTGTGTAACTAGTCTTCAATACCTAAATTATATTTGCAATAACTAGGCTGCAAGGCAACTACCTTATCTATATGTTTTCAACAATAACCTTTATTCAGGGTCTTCACTATAACATAGTAATACCTGAGATAATTCCAGCAACCACATTTTTACTGAATATCATAATAACATAAATGTTTTAATGTTTCCATAATCCTAAAAAAAACATTAAAAAGTGAAAAATATACTGCAGAGTAGATTTCTGGTAGATATGTTGGGTGAATAAATCTGATTACCTGGAAATTGACATACTCAAGAGGTTAGTTAACACACATTAGAATTTCTCAATATACTGCAAAATTAAAAGAAGGAATAGTAGATTAGCACTGATAAAGCCTCATGAGCTGAGTTAAGAAATACCTTACACCCACAACTGAATAGTTATTAGTGACCAAGCATTGGTTGCTTAGAGACTTCTGGTTTCATGTAATTAACAGCACAAGCTAATAAACTAGGCACTTGTGCTCTACTGTAAACCAGTATTGGGATAATGTTAAAAAATCTGACCTCTCTCACTTTGGATAATTTCATATGGGAAGTCACTATATAGTGCTCATTTTTTGAACTAGACATAAATTTTGTTCTAAATGCAGAAAAAAAAAGGATACAGATTTATAATGAAAAAGATTTAGAAGAAATGGTGTTCCATCAGTGTTTTGATATTTTATCCCATCTTCAACAACTATCTCAGCAGGACTATGCAGTCCTGAATTAAAAGAAATACCAGTGGGAAGGAAATAAAATTTTAAAAATCTAAAATTAAACTCTACTTTGTTCTCCATCTCTCCATCTCATACTGATTTCAGTGGGATTTATAGACAGTCAGGAGGTGTGAAAATTAGGGCATTTACCCTGAGGTGCTTTAATATATATTTACAAACCTACTGCTATACTTCTATTCATAACTTTTTTGAACTGTCTTGTTTGAAAGAACAGGTACTTTAAAAGAGTCATGTCCTTGTGTACAGACTTGAAGCAGAATATGAAACGCTACACCTCTTGTTATCTTAAAGCTTGATTAAAGACATATTCCACATAATATGTGGAATATATATAATATA
>NW_010328205.1:0-14858 GCF_000700745.2 Antrostomus carolinensis | reverse complement strand
GACGAGACCTTCTACAGGCAGCTGAGAGCAGTCTTGCAGTCACAGGCCCTGGTGGTTGTGGGGGGATTTTAATTACCCGGATAAAATATATTTTTTTTTGCACATTAAATTATTAAGATGCATAAGAAAGGGTGATGATACCTGCTCTTTACAGGAGAAATATAGCTTATTTAGTTTACAGAGCTTGTGCCCTAGCGGCAGTCAATATTGTGTTCTTTCATAGTAATTACAATTGGGATGAGTCTTTAAATGTGATGGTGGATCTTCACTACCTCTTGACTTTGCAGAACATTGGTATAATCTCATTGATTGGAGAAGCTAAACATTTTCGCTAGGATTTTAAAATCTTCTGTTGGCTATCACTTGATTTTCAGCAGCAGTTCAAGTCCCAGTTCTCAGTTTTCAACATCTTCAGACTAGCATAGCCAGGTGCATCAGAAACTGCATATTAATTAATGAACAACTGTTCAGAACAATATAGCTGACAATGCCCAGGGTGAAGCTCCTGAGAGGTTGAGATAAACCTACAAACTCAATGGGCATAATGACTAAATTACATTTTCCCTAAAACTGATCACTTCAGGTCAGATTGCTAGATTAGCAGTGAATTGCTGGGGTTGGGTAGCAGTGTTGCAATGGCTGCAGTCTGTGCTTTATCTTTTCTAGGCATAAACGGACAGAACACAGTGAAGCACAATGTATGTGAGGTCTTGTTTGTGAAAGTCTGGATTAAGGATGATAAAATAAATGTAAAATCCCAGTTCATTACAATTTGCTATCCCATTGGCGTAGTGTTCTGTTAATATATTGAGAAGAACTCAATAATGAGAGAAAGTAGTTACTCCACTTCATAGAACTGTATCCCATGGGGATTAATTAAGGAATACTCTTTGAAGACCTCTGAATGGATAGCACACAGTTCCCATGTGTATTGTCCATTTTCTTGTGCTACAAGGAGAGATGGCAAGTAGCTGATGCAGAAGTGTTTGCTGTTATTTGTTAATTTAGGCTTCGGTAAGTCTTACTGCTTCATATATTGGGCCAGAAGACTGCTAGAATCTTTCCATACTTAGTTCAGCAGAAACAGCAATGTCTGAAATGTGTATGCATCAAACCTGGGTACACAGTCACTCTCATTTTTCATACTATGGCTAGTTTTGAATAGAATATAATTTCATTTTTACTGCAGAAAAAACTGCAACTCCAACTTGCCTACACAGTTCCAAACATACTTGCACTTTCCTGATCTTAAAATTGTGGTTGAAACTTATGCTATCAAAAGATTGATTTGATTTCATACCATACAGTGCCAGTGAAAGATGCAGTTCTACAACTGGTCAAGTGTCTCCTGACATTGATGGAAGTTCAAAGGTCTCAACATTTCAAAGCAAAAAAGCCTGTATGATTTTTATTCTCTTGTCCTTTACAAATCATCTTTACATTCTAATTTGTGTAAATTATTACTGAGCAATCATTTTTTATTTTAGAAATTATAATGTTGAGGTATGTATGTCCACAAATGATTTCAAGTGTCAGTGGTACTACTCAGATAGTTACATAAACAGTGCCCATGAGTTTGAAGTAAATTGCTTTAAACTGAAAGAGGGTAGGTTTAGATGAGATATTAGGATGAAATTCTTTACTGTGAGGGTGGTGAGACACTGGAACAGGTTGCCCAAGGAAGTTGTGGATGCCCCTTCCCTGGAAGTGTTCAAGGCCAAGTTGGATGAGGCTTTGAGCAAGCTGGTCTAGTGGAAGGTGTCCCTGATGACGGTAGCGGGATTGGAACTAGATGATCTATAAGGTCCTTTCCAACCCAAACCATTCTATGATTCTGTAAGTAGATGAGAGCAATCAAAATACAAGTTAAACTGCTTGTAACCCTTGTGTTCAAGGTATGCAGGATTTGGAAATTGTTTTAATCTATGAGACTCACAATCTGACTTCATTCTAATACAGAAAATACCAGATGTTGAGGAGTAACTGCATCTCTAGAGAAACAACACAGCATTGTAATCTGGATAAATAGTAGGACTCTGGATTTTAATAGCCTAACTTGCTCCATTATTGAGGAAAAGAGAAGGTAAAACCATCATAACAAGCCTTTTTGAGGTTGGGATTAGATGCACTGTGGAGAGCTATGAGCAAAGCACTAATTATAATCCTGTGACTTGGAAAAGCAGAGGCAGTATGGTAGTTATGCATATGCTGGAAGGAGAGACAGCCAGGAAAATTAGTCTAAACAGACAGAATTTCACTTTGCAAAATGTGTTACCACTTGCAGAACTGGATCAGATAACTCCTCCCAACCACTTTCAGTGTTCTGTGTACCTTTTAATCATTATTATGTATATCTGTTAACCAGTAATTGCAGTTACAAATGGGATACTTCAAGGCTTCTGCAGTGAAACTAAACCATGCGTAGATTTTTGGCCCCCTAGTCTTGCTATCCAAATGATAAGTATTTCTATTTAAAGAAGATTTACAGAAAAATTCACTTTTACATAGATGAGGTTCATTGTCATAGTGACATTTTAAGTTGTTATGCAGTTTGCTTTGTTTCATTGGAAATTACAGTGGAGTAATTTATTCTGAGTGAAATATCTGGGAACATAACTACATTTATCAATTAAAAACATTGTATCATTTGTGCCTGCTGCTAATAAGATCTGCATCAAGATCTCAGCTTCATTGAACAAGGAGATTTATAGGATTTACATGAGTTAGTGTCAAACATCAGCTGTTGAGTGAAAACTCCCAAACTCCATGTGCTCCACCATCACAGAGCTTGTACTTCAACAATTACTGTACTCATTGGTGACTGCAGAAATTATTCTTCTAGCTCTTAGCTACTGATTTGCCATATCTTTCAATATACAATGGAAGTCAAAAATATTTACTTGGAAAATGCTTCCTTTATTCCTCTCAGCAAAGGATTCATCTTTTGAACCCAAGGTTTGCAATTTCATGAGTCAACTTGTGGTGTTTTCACTCACAGCTAAGACCATGTGGGCTTGCAGTCACCCCTCTGTGGTGAGGTGGAGAGAGAAACAAAAGGGTCATGGATCAAAACAAGGAGAGGGAGGGCTCACTGATCGGTTATGGTTGTGGGCAAAACAGACTCTAGTTGGGGAAGAAAAATCAATTTAATTCATTACTAATCAATCAAAGTAGGATAGTGAGACAAAACAACCACATCTTAAAACACCTTCCCCCCATGCCTCCCTTCTTTTCAAGCTCAAATTCCTTTGCTCCTGATTTCTCTACCTTCTCCCCTCAGCAGCACAGGGGACAGGGAATGGGGGTTGTAGTCAGTTCGCCTACGCTGCTCTTTCCAGCATGAGATCACTCCCATGGGCTGCAGGAGTCCAGAAACAAAGTGTTCCACCGTGGGCTTCCCATGGAGTCATGGACCTCTTTGAG
Source organism: Antrostomus carolinensis (assembly GCF_000700745.2). Taxonomy (NCBI): domain Eukaryota; kingdom Metazoa; phylum Chordata; class Aves; order Caprimulgiformes; family Caprimulgidae; genus Antrostomus; species Antrostomus carolinensis. Next base: position 11,435 of record NW_010328205.1, on the reverse strand, counting down.
CACATCTCCCGGCTCCAGCATGGAGAGGTCCACAGGCTGCAGATGGGTCTCGGGTCCAGCACACCTCCTCCCCCTGCTCTGGGGTTGAGCATCTCTGGGGTCTCTAAATTCAAACGCAATTGCCCTCAGACTCAGCTTTCTGCTCCAGTGTGGAGTACTTCATGGCCTACACATAGGCATCTGCTCCGCGGTTGAACTTCCATGGGCTGCAACAGCACCTCATCTGCCTTCTACTTGGTGCCTGTTTATCTGGGTGTCTGAAGTTCTCTGTCGTCCCCCTCCTCCTTCCTCATGGCAACAATGCTCTCTTCTTTGTTTAGGCTGATGGTTGTCTTTTGTTCAGGTCAATGGCCTCTCCTCATGGTTCTCTCCTCATTCTTCTTTTCAAAACAATTCTTCCCATCATAAATATTGATTCAAAAAGGTTTTTCCCTGATGATAATTGACTCATCCTGGGCTGGAGGCAGGTCTACTTTGTAGCCAGGGGAGCTTCGTGAACCTTCTCACAGGGGCCATCACTGGAGCCCCTTCAGCCACTACCAAAAACGCCCCCCCATACACAAACCCAACACACAACCCTATTTAAGAGGACAACCCAGAACATCGTACAGATAAGCAAAACCTCTAATTCATCTCTCTGTCTCCCAGGCAAGTAAAGGATGAGAAAAGGAGCAGAGTTAAAAATCAATGCTTGCATAGGCACTGCCATGAACTACTGGGAAAGAAAGTTAGTGTCCTTGTTTAGTGCCTGTACTGAAAGGATTCTGCAAAATTATGCAAAATGTCACAAAGGATTGATCTCTTATACCTCAGTATCACTTATTCTTTTTAAGCATGTGTGGTTTGCATGTTTTGCAGTGAGAAACTCTGTCAGCGACTTTCCCGCTGACAAAGTTACTTTTGCTTGTTCTGTTTTTTCAAAATGGTTCGATTGGATGCAATAGTTAGAAAGTTAGGAATAAACTAGAAGAAATCTGTGACCAAACAGATTTCCCATACAAATAAAATATACAGAAAAGCATCTAAATAGGAGAGAACAACACAACATTCTCTGTGATTTGAATAGTTTAAAATACAAGTTTTTCTTTTGTTTTCCTATGCATTTTATCACCACTTAAAGTGTTATTATGAAATAAATGTAAGTAAACAATTGTTGGGATTTTTGAATGGAAGTCAGTCATTAGATAAATTGACTAGTAAAATATTATATTTTGCTAGATGAATTCCTAACTAATGGGGGGATGGTGCAAGCAGAAGGGTGAATTTTTATATTTAATAAAGCATCTGATGTTCAAAACAGATTTTTTTAAAGTATAATTCTATTATCTGATCAAATTACTGTGAACAAAAATCCAGTAGTTACCTGACTTACTGAAGTTATTAAATTATTCTTTCCCATCCTTTTTTTTCCCTTGAAAAGCTGACTTTATTTACATATGTTGTATGAAAACAGAAAAACACATAAAATTATGTATTTATAAAAATGTTACCATTTTAAACTTTATGGACTACACAAATTTTGACTTCTGTAGAATAAAACATCTAATCAATTCTAAGTGAAGTCTAAGACATATCAGCTAGGAATCTCATGGGACAAATGTTCTTATTGCATGTACCACCATGTGTGGCTCGGTAATGACTGACTTGGATGCTTTGTGTTAGGGATTTTCAAACTGCTAAGACTGGTCTGATGTTAGAACATCACTTACTGGAATTATTATGAAAAATTGCATGTCAGGGATGTAGAAAATACGAAGAAATACAACAATATTTCTTGGTACTGGCCTCATTAGACTTGTAAGTGATTTGAACTTTTAAAATAATTATAATAAAAATATACAAAAAATATCAGAAAACGTAACATGTATCACAACATCTGAGTTAGAGAAACTGTCCCCATATATACGTTGGTTAGCAATACACAGAAATAGACAGTTTCCTGGCAGGATAAACCCATGGCCATGATTATTTAATTCAGGACAGGATTCCTGACCCTAGCCTTCTAGAGAAGCAGTGTTGGATTTATGTTTTTTGGCTGTTGTGGGTTTTTTTGGACCACCAAGTTGGGGAATGAATAAGTAAATCCTTTTACAGATTGGAGGGAAGAGAAAATATAAAAATAACAAAAATGTAAGCTTTGTACTCTCACTGTATTTGACTTTTCTGTCTACTTCCACCATGCCATCTGGCCAGAACTGCACTGTACCCTGAAGAAAGGAACTATAGTTTTTGCTTATGAACTGGTAGGGATACAAGTCAAACCTTGTACTCACATCAGAAACCAAATGAAACAGAAAAATCTACTACTTCTAGCTTGTTGTTGCACTACTCAGATTATATATGAATCAGAAACCCCAGTACTTGAACATAACTCCATTTTTAAGGTCGTGTTTTAACTTTTCTACATTAAATCAAGAAGTAATTGTCTATTTGAGAAAATTAATGTTCACTGCTACTGGATATGGTGATCTTCTTGTTCCTGATCTCTGCTATTCAACTGGAACCTAGCACACTGAAAGAGAAAAACCTCTGCCATGTATCTAGGAGGTGTTTCAGATACTGAAGGTTTTTCAAAACAGGGTGCTGGGAAGAACAATGCCAGAAGTAAAATCCTTAGCAAATGCTTCTAATATGTAAGTTTCGCTTATATATTTATGTCAAAATAAGAGTAGCTCTAGATCATTCTATGCAAATAATAGTTATTAAAAAAATCTTTAAAATAAGTCCCAATAGTATCTGAAAAATGTGAATACAATTAGGTCAAGTGGTGTTGTTTGTATGTTGTTTTTTCAACATTTCATTCATTTAGTAATGTTATTTGTATTTAACCATTTTTGAGTGGCAAGATTGCATTGTGAAATAGTCGCTTCTGAAAAGAGTATCAATATTCATAACGTGAAATGCCATTACCACCTACATGAGAAGCATTGCTTTATCATGTCTCAGCAGCCATTGAGAAAAAGTTAGAGCTTGTAATCTCGTTACCTTTAAAGCAGGCATACTCTCTTCATTGCACTACATCTTTCAGTTCTTTCTAACTCATTTTAATCACCTGCATGTGTCTTAAATAATGATGAAGAGCAACAGCTACAATTTAGTTGTTTGCTCTTACATGGACCTTAAATGGGTTTTCAAGCATTAGATTCTATGGGATGTTTAATAATTTTCTCTGTCTAATGTAAGTATTTTCCTGTATTTTTAAACAGTTCGGTCTATCTTAGTAGGCTTCCTAAATGGAATATTTCTTTCCCTCCTTAGGTTAAGTTAGCCGACTGCTTTCTGCTTAGTTTTGAACGCAGTAGTACTAACTCATAAAATTAATTCCCATTTTGTGGGATTGTCGGAAATGAGGATTGCTTTGACCCTTGTTTGAACTCATCAGCTGAAATGAAGTTGTTCAGTGAGCTGGAGAAGACAAAGCTGAGTTCCAAGAAATTAATCAACTCCATCAGCCTCTGTGATAGGCCTGAAAATGGCACATATCAGACTGACCCTGAGCAGCTCTGGATTCCCTCCATAAATGAAAGTCATTATTCCTGGCAAGGAAGATACTAAATTATAAGCTTTTAAATTTAATTTTCAGTTTACTTGTGTTTTCGATTAGTGTGACATGTTTCATAAAGATGGTAGTACCTTTAAGTAGTAAATGCCCTTCATCTACCAGCTCAATCCCAATTGTAATAAAAAGGTAAATTTGAAGTTAAAACTGTTAGCAAATGAAACATGTGGTTGGTTGTTGGGGTTTTTTTTTCCTTTTTTTCCTTTCTCAGTGACACCTTAAGCAACAATACCAAATTATTTTCTTCATACCAAAATCAATAACAGGCTTGGAAATAAAAAGTAGCCCTGCAGCCTGAGGCCACAGATTTTCATGACAGGCTACTAAAACTATCTTTCAGTAGCCTGAAGGTCTGCCAGCTAATCATTCACTTTCCTTTCACTATTTAGTTGTCGGATATCTCTCCGGGCTAGTAAAACTTAAAGGCTATGTGACAAATTGTCTGCTAAAGAAACATTGTCCATTTTTATCTTTGTGGAACTTCAATCTTTAGTGTGTAGGCTGAAAAGTTCACACTGCTTTGGAAACGAGGAAAAAAAAAAAACAAACTCTAGCAAATCTTAAATCCTTAAATGCTTTCTTATTTTATTAAGTGCAAAGCATTGAAGCCATGGTTGTGTACCTTTCCAACTCAGTAGTAAAAATCCATTTTTTTCAGAGGGCCAAGATAGATGCATAAGGGAAGACAAGTTTAGGATTCTTCAATTAAGCTCCTAAAGATAAGGAAGAATGACAATTAGGGTTGAATACCTTACTTAGGTTTCACCACTTTGTACATATGCATGACAATATAACCTATAATTAGGTAACTATAGCAATTCCCAGCAACCATCACAACTGACATCTATCCTATTGAAGTGCTGGGTGGAAACTGGAAGATGATGAATGCTGTTAACTCTCTACAGAGTTCTCTTGTATATATTTTTGTTTAAATAAACTTGGTCAAATTGTATATATTTAGCCCAGAAATTAAAATTTCATTTCTACCTTTTTAAAGAGTCAAACAACTCTAATGGTTCCTAAATAACAAATCTAGCAACTGCCTAGTAATGCTGACAGTAATTTCTCATGAACGCACTTGGTTCATATTTAATAGACTAGATTGACCTGCATTTTAGTATTCCAGACTAACAATGAGTTTCTAGACCTGTACTTGTATATTCATTCAAGTGCATGGCTTGAGGAAAAATATACACCTTTGCTTCTTAACTGCTGTTCAACATTCCTTGATGTCCCCCTTTTCTCCCTTTACTGCTGTTTCCTCCAAACTGTGTCTTGAAACATTTTTTGTCAAACCAAACCAAAGCTTTCAGATACATAAGTATCATAATCTATGCTAAACCTTTACATCATCTTAAACAGATTACATCAATGTAAGTCTTTAGATCATCTTAAGTACCTCAGACCTATTAATTTGTACTCTAATAAGCACTTAACTACATAGGTGCACAGAGAAATGGTGACTAAGGTAGGGGCAAGCCAGTTAACCCTAGTTGGAAGCTGTAAAGTTCTTTGCGATATAGTGGCTATGTGCTAAATTTTAGTGATTAACCTTTTGTGGCACCCAAATATCCTGCTATAACAGATATTATACAACAGTCTAGCTTAGTCAAAAAACAACGAGCTTTTTCAATCTTAATTATTGCTTATTAACTTTTATATGCAAGAAATGAGTTTTGCAGTGTTTAAATTCTCCATCAGTATAATGGAGAAATAGCTGAAGGAGTCAATTCTTTTTAAAATTTTTCAAAATAGTGAACAGGAAAGTGCATTCACATAGTGTGTGTGCATATCGTACACACAAACACACACACACAGGAAAAAGGTGACTGCAATGTTCTTTTAACTCAAGCACAGCCAGAAGCAACAAACTGCCAGTCTCAGTTCCTTTCTTTTTCCACACTACCATTCTCCTTAAAAAATGATCTTGCTGCTGGTGGAAATTATCAGGCTAAAGATGTGATGACTGGTTTGTTATACAACAGGTGGTCTGTGCGTCTAAAGGTAGCAAATGTGACCAACACTTATAATTTCCCTTTAAAGGGCTTTTTTGTAAGCTTGAACCCTTATAAGCTGAAAATAAAATAGCAAAGGCATGCATATCAAGAGTAGTAGTAATAGGCATGAAGTTCTTGGAAGAGTTAAAGGAATCTCTAAGTTTTCTTGTAAAGGCAGGAACCAGGCAGCCTCAGGATTTTACTCCCTATCTGTGCTACTTGAAATGTTGATTGACACTTAGATGTGAACATCCCCACTCACCTAGCAGTCACTGTGGTGCACAGACTGTCCCTGAGGCAGCTAGTTCCTGGAGCAGCATCAGCTTGGACTACAGCAAAGGCCCAAAAACATGAGTGTGTGTGTGTCTGTGCATGCACACATGCCCCTCAAATGCATGTGTGTGCATATGTGCAGAACTATCACTTTCACAGGCAACTCAATGAGAGGTTAAGTTCTCGATAAAACCCATCTAATCTTTCCATAGTGACAGTGAGTTCTTTCTAAAAAAAAGTCATAAACCACTTTTTATGCCTAGTATGTATCTCAGTGGCAGTCAGAATCCACTGAAATAGTCCAGTAACGAAGTATGCAGGCAATTGTATTTTTCAGTGCTCTAACATACAGAACAAATGCACAGTTGTCCTCATGAGCACTCCAACCTTGTTCTCCTTATCCCAGCCCTGATCATATGCCCAAAGATGAGCACTGTGGGTAGCCAAAGTAATCTGGCTTTGCATACTGCCTCTTAGGTGGACTGTAAAGGACAACGTTTGTATAACTATTTCACCTTCACTGGTTCTTCATGGTGTTAGAGTTCCCAGGGTATTTCCCATGCTTTTTTAAGGCAAAGTAGTCTGAGCACCCTGTTTCTTCCCCAGGGAAGAAATGGTTCTTCTGGAGCACTGTGGACACTCAGGAGGTGCTACTGAACCTCAGTGCTCAATTGAGTCAGTGTGCATCCTCCTTGCAAAATAGACAGGATAAAAATCCAAAGTAAATTCCAATAAAGGTGGTCAGTGTGGGTTGAATTAACCAGTAATTTCTAAGTAAAAGAATTTTGAGTGTTTGGGGGAAAGTAGCCATATAACAACACTTAAATAAACACTTAAACTTCTTGCTTCAGCATTTTTGGAGCATAATTAATGAGATATGATGGAGAAAATTATTGTGGCTTGATCTTAATGCGTTTCTGATATTAAAGCTTACCTGGCAATAAATATAGCTGGGCTACCTAAAAAAAAATAATAAAAAAAATCAATTAGTCAGTTCGTTGTCTATCCTGTCCCTCTGATAGAGTTTACTGCTGGAGAAAAAATGAATTAGTGATATATACTGTTGAACTTTATAAAGTTTTATAAAAAGTGCGCAAACAGCTGGAGATTTCAGTTTATGTTAACACTTACTAATACTTGCGTGTTAACTCTTACAAACCTACTCAGAAATAAATTCAAAATGCAGATACAAGTAGTCAGATATTTTACATGAACTGTGGATTGACCACAATTACCTCTGTAATGCGTATTTCCATCTACAGTTCCACAACGAGGCCACAATATAAGTGCTCTAAAAAGCATCCTTATTTATTTGCCTAGAGTACACTAGGCAACACCTTGGAAATTAAGATATATCAGACACACATGTATGCAGATGTTCAGCTCCAGTCTCTCCTTTGTTTTGATAAATTACATTTGTATATCGTGTCCATCTCTCCCTATGAAGGTATAATTTGTTTTCTTCCCCTTGATCATGCTGGGCCTCCGTGCAGACATCTACAATGACACATGCTGGTGGAAACAGGGTGAGAACACTAGTATAGACCTCTTCTGCTGTATGTCAGTTATGCCATTATTGGCACTTGATCTAGTGGTATGCATTTGTTTAATGAAGCATGGTTGCTTTAACCTTCTAGACCGTCCCTCCCTGAGACGCATTAGCTGTGTCCTAGAAATTGAGTCATGACACAGTATCATGTCAGTTATTATTATAATAATAACTGTCCCCCCCATAGCAAAGAGCAATTTGATAGTCTTCTAACTAACTGTACAAGTTACTTTTCACATGAAGTGTTAACCCATTACTAGATTACACAAAACATTAGTTTATTGGAAAATGCTGAAGAAATCCAGTCCTGGACTTCTAAATTTGTTCTCCTTGCATTTATCCCTTACATGACCGGATTCACTAGAGAAGTGAGATCTCACAGTCTAATAACTATAGTAGTAATTTTCTTAGCAAAGTCTGAAAGTAAAATAATAGTAGGAACAAGGCTCCTGGCTTAATGTCACCTTGCAAATACCAGCCTTAACAAATATGTGATTTACGTTAGCGAGTCTGAAAAATTACATGTATAACTAGAAGTTGGGACCTCAATAGCCTGGCATTAAGTGTAAAGGAACAGCCCCATACAGTTAACATATACTAAAAAGGTTGCTTTATTTCTATGTTAAACTCAGAAGGTTACTGCAAACATCAACATCAATAAGGGACTTAATTTACCTGAAAAGAAAAGTTTGTGGCAAAGTATTATTATATTTCAAGAGTTCTTTTCCTTCCTTTTCTTGAAATTTTGTTAATATAAAGGTGACTACAACTTTTGTAGTTAAATTTTATTCTTAGTTCTTGATTCCAAAACAGCTGTTTGTCCCTCTGAAAGAGGAATTTGGCTCAACTTTATTCAATACTTCATTTGGGTATTCTGGCAAGTCACAGATCTTCTAGCTTGACTATTAATGTAAATCAACAAATCTTGTGAAAACAATAGGCTATCTAGGAATTGCTAGTGCTATAGGGAATATGAGCTTGGAAGTAATGCAAATGTTCAGATATATGCCTACCTTTCCTTGTAATCCAGATATCATCATCAGAAAGATTACAGAATATAAAAATGTAAATAAATGGTTGACAACTTCTCTGTGCACCTTTTTGATCTGGATATATTTTCTAACCAGGTTTTTAAACAAAGTCTTTGTGATAAATGAATATTACTGCTTGTGGTTGTGATGAAAGTTTGGTGTTACAAAAACTTGAAAGGCAATGATTCAGTGTGATTTTTCTCTGATTTGAAAGTTGGTGATAACCTTTGTTTAAAACATCAGACTGGAACACTTGTATTGTTAAACACTTGTCCTGCAATGACCTTTCTCATGATTGTTTGCAGTTGGATATTTCAACACACCATACCTGCAACTGTATTGACTAGAGTATTTTCCTGTCAGGATTAACTTAATGTTGTTATCTTTGGCTGAAATGAGTTTTGAGCCTGCTGATGCTTGCCTGCAAATGCAACTGTAAATTACTGTACAGTAAGACATGATTGTCAATTGATAGGTTCTTTAGTCAGATTTAGTGTAACTATAAGGTGAAAAAGTCTTTATGCGCTGATGTTCTGTGTTGCAGCTGATGTTTTCAGAACATTAGCTCTAATATACATGAGAAATTTCAATAATTTAATGGAAATTTTAGTAATCTTTGGAGGATGAACAAAGAAAAGTTTAGTACTCTTTACAAAGAATAAAGAAGAAATAAATGGTTATGCGATTTTAATATTTTCACCTTATTTTTAAAATTACTAAATTACTAGGAAATGCTTGGTTTCATGTAAAAATATTTCTCTTCTTGTAACTGAACCCAGTTGGCACATTCTCTTCAAGCACTTACAGCAAGACCTAACAGTGATATCATGTTTCCTCATGTTTCCCCTTCCAAATCACATGGGTGAGACAAGAAAGCAGGTTTGTACAGAGAAGGTTGCACCTCAGCTGTCCTGTGGCTGATATACCAGTTGTGTCTGCTGCCCAACTGTGAATACAAAACTCCTGTGCAAATTCCTATAATTTGCATCTCAATGTAATACTCTTTTTCTACTTTTGACAAAAGCAGTCCTACCTTATTTGTATTTGTTCAGGACAATTCTGTAAAAAACTGTTTTGTTAGGCAGATATTAATTTACAGTTCTGGTGCTTTTCAGCAGTTGCCCTTTTGCCTAACACACCAAGCATCAAGCTCCTAGTTTCCAATCTGAGTGGCTGTTGGAACCTCACTACATCTTACTTATAATCATGCCAAAGACAATGGGAGATGAGCCAAAATGGGTACTGGAATAAAGTGACCAGTGGCATCCTAGAGCTCTGGGAGGACACATTTGTCCCCAGCAGGGTGACACATTGGGAAACACTGGCAGAGGAAAAAGGAGCAACACTCTGTAACCTCCCTCCAAAGAATCACCCCATGACATTGATTAGGGTGTGAAAATATATTTAAACTGAAAGGCAACTTTGACCTGTTTGAGAAACAAATAAAGCATTTAAAAGGGGTGTCTAAGAAATAAAAAAGAGGTCTTAGCTTAAAATGAAAGACTTAAACTTAGAAATTTTATGAAATAATAGTTCAAATTAATTTGGTTCAAAACTACTTCTTTTCTTTAGATTTAGATATTCAATGTGTTATTAACTTTAATATTTATTGCATATGTGCAATTACATATTATACACAATTACATTATTGTTTATGTTAAGCTGCTAATGCCAAGTTTCCTGACTGAAAACATTACTGTAAATAAATTTTGGACTTTGGGGAAAATATGGTTGCTGTCTTTTAGGTAAAATTGTTAGTTTATAATTAATCTTTTTTTACATGGATGGCACTGCGCTGGAATGCTTTGGACTAGGTTCACAATTTCTTTCCCAGTGATAACCATTTTAATCTCAGTGACAGAACAGCAAAGTGTGTTCCCACTGGAGCAACTGTTATACCGATCAGCTAAACAGAATTCAGTTTTTATTCTGCTCCCAGTTCTATGGACCACAGCTGTAGGATTCAGCTCATCTGCATTTCAACAACTACATTCTGGATTGTTGAAACTACATTATAGATATCTGGTTAGTTTTCTAGGCTTTCCTTATAAGAGGTATCATTTAAGATGATTGCCCCTCCCTACTGAATGTAGCTGGAGTCTAATGATTAGGAATGATGTAGAAATTTAAAGGTGAGTTCAGGTGAATGAACGGTATGGGTAAACTGTGCACCAATACCATTACCTTTTCTTTGTTTCTGTATGTCATTGGTTACAAAAGGCAGCAGAAGTTTAGGAGATTTCTATGCTTTGCTAAAACCAAATAAATAAACTTTCATGTTAACAGATGGCTATGGAAGAATTTGAATCAGAACTGGACACGCTTCAAGACAAAGTTGAGGACTTCAACCCATAGCCTAGTGAATCTCCCTTCATATCCTGCCAGAGCTAGGGAAGTATGAAGAGTTAAAACCATTAAAGTTTTTATCTCCAGCCAATGTATAACTCACAAATGCATTCACAGATTTATTTATTTTTTAAAAAAACCCAAGCAATTATATCATCAGGTGGTTTATAACAAAACCAAGAAAAAACATGAAAAATAATCAGTACTTATGTGTGTAATGAGATTTTACAAAAAGTAGGTACTGTAGATATCTCTATTATTAATTATTCTCCCAAGGTTTACATTCTATTTGGAAAAAAAAATGGATGAAAAACACAGAGGGGAAGTTCTAAACTCAGAAAGAAAGAAGCAATAAGGTAACAGAAGGACAGCTGTCTTTTAGCTGGATGAACATTAGTCATGACTTATCACATTTTGCTTACCAGTGTTTTATAAGCATTACGAATGAGGTGAGGTAATTCATGTATTGCCAGAAAAGTAGCAGCACATACTTGAGTTTTAAGGTCAACCACTGAAGCCAAAATACTGTAACTAGATGTTTAAGGAAAGGCACCTCAAGCTGTTCTTGTCATCTATAAATATTGAAGTGCCTGAGCTGGAATACAGTGAGACAGTTTGCATGTCGCACAGGTTGCACCTACTATTTCCTTAATTCCATCTGGATCATAGAATCATAGAAT
>NW_010328204.1:0-47266 GCF_000700745.2 Antrostomus carolinensis | reverse complement strand
TCTTCATCCTCTCCAACGAGACCGTCAACATCTGGAGCCACCTGCTCGGCTTCCTCCTTTTCTTCACCCTGGGTATCTACGACCTGACAGCCGTCCTGCCAGCCGCCGGCGCCTCCCGGGAGGACTTTGTCATCTGCTCCGTCTGTCTCTTCTGCTTCCAGGTAAGTAAGGGCTGGTGCCAGCCGAGGTGACCTGGGTTAAGGTCAGAGCGGGGAAAGCACGTTTGAAACGGCTCTGCTTGTAAAGGGAAACGACAAGTTGATTTTGACCTATTTAATATATAAACTGGGGAGCACAGCATAGCTGGCATAGGGAACAGTCTGTGAAAAGCAACTATAAATGATCAGAGGGATGGAACAGCTCTGCTGTGAGGACAGGCTGAGAGAATTGGGGCTATTCAGCCTGGAGAAGAGAAGGCTCCAGGGAGACATTATTGGACCTTTCAATATTTAAAGGGGGTTAGAAGACCAATGGGAACAGACCTTTTAACAGGACTTGTAGCGATAGGACAAGGGGTGATGGTTTTAAATTAAAAGAGGGTGGATTTGGGTTGGACATAAGGAACAAATATTTGATGGTGAGAATGGTAAAACCCTGGCACAGGTTTGCCCAGAGAGGTGGTAGAAGCCCCATCCTTGGAAACATTCAAGGTCAGGTTGGACGAGGCTCTGAGCAACCTGATCTGCTCACTGCAGGGGGGTTGGACTGGGTGGCCTTTAAAGGTCCCTTCCAACCCAAACCATTCAAAGATTCTATGATAAATTGTCCAAGGCCGTATTTCACAGCTTCACTGGGGCCTTGGGGTTCAGTAGTATCTGATGTGGTTCCCAGATGGCTTCAGTTGCTGCTGGAAAGGGTCACCCACCAGAACCTAGAAATGAGCCTGATGCTGGTCTGGAATGGCAGTAGGGCTTGTGTTCTAACTTTTTACCTGCTCTAAGTAAGTGCTTCTGTATCAGATGAAATCTGTTCTGAACAGCAGATTTCCCAATGTGTCATCATTTGACTGTTGAAGCTCTTGGCACACTGTCCCTCAAAAAGTGTGTAGAGTGCTGTTCGTGTTCCCTGAAGGGTAGAGGATGCCTTTGCAGAGCTAGAAGTGGGGAAGCACCTCTGTTGTGCTCTTCCTTATTCCTCTTGAGGGTTGCAGAGAAACACAAACATTTCTCAGGGGAAAAAAAATTTGATGCCAGCCTAAAAGCAAATAAGTGGCCTCTGTGCAGGAATTTTATCTCTTGTGTGTTCTCTTGGTAAAGCAACGTGGGTGCCAGACAGTCAGGGCGGAGTTGGGCTTCGGTTTCTGCCTGTGGTAGTTTGGCCAAGCAGAATTCATCATCCCACTGTACTCATGCAGACGTGGCCCCACTCCCTTGCCTGCTGGCTCCTGGCTTGTTCTCACGGCCTAGCCCTCAACAGCCCTGTTTTCTTAGCTGTGCAACTTGCTCTTATCACATCTTGCAAAGTTTTCTGTCCCTTCTTCCATCTGCCAGAGAAGCTTACGTTCGTTTCTCTTGCTGAGTGCTGGGAATCCTAATTGCCTACGCCAAGTGGCACTGCAAAACGTGTCACGGGTCAGTCACCTGCTTTAAGTTCAGAGCTCAAGCTTGCTCTACTGCCTGTTCATTTTTAAAACATTAATGTGTCCTTATTTGAACATTTGTATAGGTCTGTATGCTTTGCTCAGTAGGATATCATCTTTTCTGCTGTCACCGCTCCGAGAAGACCAGCCGACGATGGATGGCATTAGATTACGCGGGAATTTCCATTGGGATCCTGGGCTGCTATGTGTCAGGCGTGTTTTATGCCTTTTATTGTAATAATGTAAGTTGGAAGCACTTGTTTGTGTAACATTTAGTTCCTGTGGTCGCATTGTCATGGTTTCCACGCCCTAGGAAGGGGGTTCATTGCAGGATGTCCAAATAGAATGTTAATCGAGAGACAGGGATGGAAACAGAAACCAGTTCCTTCTGACAGCAGCAGGATTTGCTGAAGTGATAGGAAAAATGAGTTTTGCCTTTCAAGCTGTCAATCACACAGGCCTCAAGAAAATATTCAAATTTAGATGAAGGCAGGTAAATGTTACAGGTCCTACCTTTGTCAAAGGTATCCTCATGATGTATCCCCATCACAACTAATTCAGACATCATTTCCCACTAGGTAGCTTATACAGGAGGCAGAAACAAGCTTATTTTGTCTTTATCTAATAGAGGACAAGTGAAATTAGTTCCCTTCAAAGGCCTAGATGACATCCACGTCTGCAGTGGATACAGCCATCGGGTAGCTGAACACGTCTGCTGAGGCAGAGGTGTATTTAAAATGTTTTGGTGAGGGCACTGCTTACAGTAAATGATGTTCTACCAGGTGTAGATTAGCGATAAGAGTCCCTTCCCTCCGCTGTCCCTTGGTAAACACAAGTCCATTCATTCCAACCCTATCGTTTGTGCTCACGGCAGCGACAGGAGAATTGATAAATCATTGCATTAAGTCACATAAACTTTCTTTTTTTTTTTTCAAGTTTACTTTTACACGTGATGAGAAAACCCACAAACTTGCTTTTGTTTCTTTTTTTTCTCTCAGTACTGGCGTCAGGTATATTTAATCACTGTGCTGGCAATGATCTTGGCAGTATTTTTTGCTCAGATTCATCCCAGTTACCTCACGCAACAGTGGCACAGACTGCGCTCCGTCATCTTTTGCTCAGTGTCTGGATATGGAATTATTCCCACCATCCACTGGGTGTGGCTCAACGGTGGCCTTGGTGCATCTATTGTACAGGTAAAAGAACAGATTCAGGAATTAAGATTCCCTTTTGCTTTTCACTTGCCATTTTCTTTCAATCCTCTTACATTTCAGGAAATGAGGGGGAAGGAGTGGGAATTAAAATTTCTCAAAGCACAGAATTGTTTCAGACAACACAATCCAAATGCAAACACATGGAAACTTACTGAGAAGCAGTAAACAGGTTGAGTAGATTAAATCTGCTTTACTGACTTAAAACTGCACACCATGAGAAGGAAAACTGGATACAAGTGCGATGGAGTGTATCTGCCTGAGGGAGAGAGCAGGCTCTGTAGGGGAACCGCACCCTGGCTCACCCCAGGAGAGATGAGCTGAGTCAGCTGCGGAGTGGGAAGCAGTCTGTCAGGCTGCACGAGTGCTCTGGGCTCTCTGCCTCTGCAGCTCAAGAAGGGAACCAGAAGACACTGATGGGATGATTATTTGCTTCCTCTTCTGTTCCCTGGCTTGGCAGCAAAAATCAGTATTTGCCTACTCAGCCCTCTGTCTCTCACACAACCCTCATTTAACATCACTGTGAAGTTACTGAACTATTTTCCTGTACTTGTTTTACCGCTTAGAATTATGCTCTGAAAAGCAAGCAGCAGAGTACAGCGGAAGACAGTTAAATATGCCCCGATATGAAAAGTCCAGAAATCATTCCAGTTACCCAGGGATCAAATTGTGGTGAAGAAAACGTTCCCTTTTCACAGGGAGCAGTAACTTGTGCATGTCCTTAGATTGGCCCTGCTGAAGGACTGTCACCTGGGGTGACAGTTTACTCCAGACCAGAGCTGCTGTTCCATGTGGAAGAGCAACATTTATTAATATCTCTAATCTTCAGACAGGGCACCTAACCCTGGCCTTCTAAAAATCAGATAAACAGTAGGTGACACCCTACATCTTCCACCATTTAGTTTCTCCTGGTATAGCAGAATGGTAGGTATGGTACACATTTTGTTACCATACTTCAGAAGAATGTTCTGCTTCTGGTAACAAAAACTTTCTGTTAAGGAAAAAAACCAACAACTCATGAATGGGTTACTTGATTATTTACCATCCAGCCATTATTTACCACAGTATTCCTGTGGCTTTGGGTTTGAGCAACTGCAATCCCAACCAGTCAATGAGATTTTGCACTGAAGTCATCGTTCTCACTTCTTCTGACCATTCTGTGTGCAATTAGTGTCTTGGAATATGTCCTTCTGCTGACAGATTTCACATCTCCTGCAGGCTGCACACAAACACCAAGAAGCTGGTGTATTGAAGCAGAGAGGTCATGATGAAACAAGTTTCCTCCTATTCAGATTTTCCCAAACTTTGGCATTTGCTCCCTTGTTGGATTTTGTCCATAGATAACACAGGCAGCGAAGCCAGATTCAGTTTTGTCGTGCCTTTTTCTTTTTTATCTTTAGGAACTTTTTTTTTTTTCTTTCTATTTTTACCTTTTAAGAGAATAAAAGAGCTTCCTTTTCTTTTTCAGGAGTTTGCTCCACGCGTAGTTGTCATGTACTTCATCGCTGCTGTAGCTTTTCTCTTCTATATTTCCAAAGTTCCAGAAAGATACTTCCCAGGTAGGAAATTCTTTTCTGGGTGGGTTTTTTTTTTCCTGCAGTTAAGCTTCCCACAGTGCTACAGTCCTTGCTGTGAGCCCTGAACTTCCTGTGAGAGAACAGGTTGACTATGTTCTACGTGAAATATTCTCATACAGAGTAAAACGTTGCATGTATTTCCTTCAAAAGTAGGCAGACAACTTCTGATCAAGTTTGTTAAAGAACTTCCACTGCCTTCCAGCAAGTTGAGCTTTGGAGGAGGCTGATGGCTAATTGCACTGCAGGGGTTATTGCTGAATTTAACAACTTAATTACTCATCCTTTTTTTTTTCTTCCCCACAGGACAGTTGAACTACCTGGGCTCAAGTCACCAAGTGTGGCATATCCTTGCAGTGGTGATGCTGTACTGGTGGCATCAATCCACAGTGTACATCATGCAGTATCGACACAGCAAGCCCTGTCCTGAGTATAGTGCTGACTTGTGAGTGAAGGTACAGCAGTTTGCATACTCTTGGGAATAGGATATTCTAACAACTTTAGGGTTAAATAATCCTGGTTTTCACTTGTCACAAATTTCAGGCAACCTCCCCAGTTAGCTTGCCCCAAAGAAAATGCTGAGGGGTGGAATTGTTGCTTGGAAATGGAAACGTAGTTGATCTTGATGGCAGGCACTCTACTGTCTAGGCTGCTGGACTGCATGAGGCTCCAGTGCCCTCAAGCAGAGTTTTAGAACAGGCTGGACAGAGGTCTGACAGGTCCCTTTCAGCTCTGTTTCACCATTGTAATAGTCACAAACAATCATTAGTGTTTGTTCCTAAGTAGCCTTTCCCTCAGGCGTTTGTCAGGTTTTCAGCCAAGTAAGCGTTGATCTGGATTTTGTGGAAATCAGGCAAGAGTTACTAGTTTCACATGCATAGCTAAGTCACTAAACTCGTTTCCCCACTGTATTTCAGAGACACTGCGGTGAAACTTCTGACTTCTGAGGGTCTGAGCCTTCCCTGATGAGCTGAGCTGTGAAGTTAAACACTGAGGCAGTTCCATTTCTGACTTCTGGACTGTTACGTGCTTGCTGGGACAGTATCTTAGTAGGAGTTTTGAAGAAAACCCAACAGCACTGCCCAGGATGACATTAATTTCCTATTCTGCAATCAAGTAAACAGGAGGTCTTCCTGTAGTGGGACAGTGGAGAGGTGGGCTTTCACACTCACCATGTGGACCACAGCAGGGTTTGGTTTGTTTTTTTTCCTTGGTAAACATGAACAACAGAAGTAATTACCGTTGTGGAGTTAAGAGGCCCATAGACCAGGGTTTCAGCTGTTATTCAAGTGCATAATTAAGAAACTGCTCCTGACAGCACGCTTGGAAAACCACGGTAGGACCTGGTCTTGGATCTAAATCACAGCAGTATGGTGTGGTGCATCCTTCAGAGTCTTTGTTTCAATGACACGTTTACGCTTCAGCATCGGTACGGTAACTTAAAAAATTGAATTCAGTGGACTCTTGTACTTATCTGGACAAGCTCTTTTCCTTTTCCTGGAAGATAAGATCACGTATCATCCATCATAGCTACATCTTCAGTTCACATCTTAAAATTTCCCCCCTCCCCTTGACATGGGTAGTGCTATTACTTCAAGGAATTTCTCTGGATCCCTTCAGTAATTTGGAATTAGTATTGTAAATTATTTCAGGAGTAGCACTAAGCCTGCGTGTTCATGTTTGTTACTATCTCGCAATCAGTAGAGTTGCTAAGAATTTTTGTTAAGTTACATTTAACAGGAGGAAATAACACACCCTGAATAGTGAACCTGCTGTGGATTCAACTCATGGAACTTTGGCCTTTTAACAGGTGGTGTACTGTACTTGCAGACTTTGTTACTAAATATAACTTTCCACCGTAAGCTTTCCATGGTGAAAAGGTTGCCTTGGGTTTTAGAAGCTGTCGTGAAACCATCTCTTCCAAACTCAACACGAGGGAGACATGAAATACGCAGGTTATTAGATGACTGTAGCTCAGCATGATTAAGCTCAGTGGGGGCCAGTTTTTCACACAGGATTGGAATTATTTGGATTTTTGTGTTAGAATCGGCATTTTTCAAGTGGCTTTTGTACAGCAGCTGTGCTTGTGTTTACAGTTCAGTTGAGCAGTGGTAGCAAACACTGCTGCTTTGCACAACCAAAGTGTTAGCCAGCTGGAGATGACTCTGTTTGCCTCCAGATGCTGTTACCACTTAATCCCAAGCAGTTAAAGTTTGGGAGCAGAGCTGTTGAAGGACGCGAGTGTTGGAAAGCTGGAGATAGCCTAACAGTTTCTGCTTTGACTACAGGCAGAAACGTTCTGTTCTGGGATTATCAACTGTCCCAGCTGACCTTGCTACAAGTCCCTGTGTTACCTGCAGCGTGGCCTTCGATAGCGTCCCAGCATCTTCTCTCCTTTATTGCGATCGCCTGGCAACAGCCACGCTGACAGGGGCCTTGTAAGATTTCAAACCAGTTGTCTTACACCTGCAGCCACGGAAGAGACAGCCCTGCTAGGAACACCTCGGGCAACGGTGCTCAGAGCTGCGTGACACCTGAGGAGCCCTTAACTAACTGTCGGCCTCGTCAGTGCTATGCTGTTGCCTCTTTCCTCTCTGGGAGGGTTTTCCCTTGCTGGGATTTAGCTTACTCGGAGGTGGGAGAGGCTGGACTGGCAGGCTGTGTCAGGTCCCCCCCGAGCTGCCTCCTCACCCGGCCAAACACACCCACCTCCCTCAGCCTTTGTCAGCAGGGATGTGCCAAGGAGATGCGGAATACCGACAGGAAAGGTACTGTCAGGCACCTGAATGCTGCGTCGGGGATGGAGAAGGCAGGAACTTCTCTACTGGTCTGCTGGAGAGTAATGCTAACGTGTCTGCTAAGTTCAGGGGGTGGGTGTTGTGGGGTTTTTGGGGAGCTTTGGGGTTTGGCTTTTGGTTTTTGTTTTTTTGGGGTTTTTTTCAACTCCAGAATGAAGTAGTGGCAAGAACTGACTTTGCATTTAATATTCAACTCCCAAATCTTTGACCCTTTCAGTGTAAACAGATTTTTTTAATTTTTTTTTTTTTTAAACCAGACAAGCCAGTTTCAAGTGCACTAATTACTACTACTGAAGCCTGAGAAGGAACCTGCAAGTATAAAAGCTTGTTTCCAGTGTTATGTGAACAACAGTATTTGAAGAACGTGTGTTTGTGTATTGAAAACATACTGACTTTATAGTTTGCTAACGTATTTTTTTTACATAAACTCTTAAGTACTGTAGCAGTTTTCACTGGATAGGGAAACTGACTGCAAAGTTGTACATTTTTATTACCCTGACAAAATTTATCAAAGCTGCATGATGGTCTTTTATGTACATACTGAACCTGTAAATAAATTTCAGCTCATTGGATGTTTACTTGGAGTAACACCATTCTTGCATCTCACAGAGTGAAATGACAGACGTGAGCTGCTCAGCCACACAACTTCTGTCACCTCCCTGGAGTTTTAAACGTGCAGGGAGACTGTCTCCTGAATTATCGAGGCACAGCATGGCTGGGCAGGGCAGATGTTCCAGCTGCACTATTCCACTAGTGTGTGTCTTATATTCTATGAGTGATACTTAGTGTTCCATATGTGTTTTTTTGGAGGAACATGTCTAGATTAATCTGCTGCTGAACTCATCTTTGCAACCTCCTGCCTTTAGATCTGGATAGCTTCCAAGTGGGGCCTTGTTGGTATCTTTAAGAGCTCTGGCCTTTTCTGTTGCTGTGTCCTAAGCAAGAGAAGGAAAGGCTGATGCTGACTCTGCTTCAGCTGAAACAACAGCCCTCCTTCCCACCTCAACTTTGTAAACATGCTTTTGTCCTAACAGAAACGGTCCAACTGCAAAACCACAACAGAAACACGTACCCAGAGCATTTTTTAACTGCAGAGGCTGAAAACATCCCAACCCTCTGCCACAGATGGCAGGGGCAGAACACCTACTGCGCCTTCCAGTACCAGCACCCGTTCTCACCCTGTCCTGCAGCACAGGGCTAGTGCTCACACAATATTTATTACCAGTAACCCTCAGGTTTGCCCCAAGTCCTCTTCTGCTCGCGCTCTGCCAAGCCTTTAAACCACGGGCAGCAGGGTGCAGATTGAAAGACCTCATTATCCAGGAAAAACAAACAGTTTAATGCAAGAATTTTAACAGCCACGATTGTTCATTTTAATTTAAGTTGAAGCCTCCAGTTAAACTGTATTTCCTTGTGGATTTGCTTGTAATAAAATGAGACTGAAACGGGCAATAGGCAGAAGACAGAACAGCAGGACACGAGCCGCCATTTCGTAATTGAGTCCTGCTGCCACTCCATCTAGAAAACAGTCTAAAAAAGACTGTTTTCATTCTTGCTTCAGCTTACCTAAGAGTAAAATCAGTAGAAGCAACATTAAAAAAACCAACCAACCAACCAAACTGCTCTAGTAAACAATTGCTAGAAGGGGGGCAAATCACATTAAAATTACATCTAGAAAATTAGGTGCAGAACTAAGTCCACACAGGTAACATTGGGAACTGTACTTAACATTTTGTCTATGGAAAAGGGACAAAGCTTCAGTTACCACCTAGGAATCGGAATGTATCCTTTCAAAACCCTTCTGCAGGAAGGCTTTAAAGTGGAATACTGAACCTAAGGAATTAAAAATAGTGCATGATCAACTGGTTTTCAACAAGTCGGACAAAGAAAGATGATTGGGCAGCAAATACCAGTATTTTAAAACATTTCTGAAAGAGCAACAGCAGCCTACAACCACAAAAAGAAATCGATCAGCAGAAGCCACATTGCTTATAGTGAGCAAATTAAAGCCTAAATGTGAATACTAAATAACACAATGTTTAAGGAGATCTGCAAAGTCACTGTTATCACGTTTGTTTATTTAACAACTGCAAGTATTTTTATGATGTACATCGGTTTCACAAAAAAAGTTAAAGTTCTCTGTTTAGTGGTACACAAAAAAGCTTTAGAAACTTGAAGTCTAACAAGAAATGGAAGTGTAGTTCAGGAAAGTGCACTTAAAAGCTGAATGCCAGCAATTTTAAAATACTTTTTATGCTCTTTTAATATTAGGTGATGCCTTAGTCACAAATTTAGCTATACACACAATTTCCTTGATTTTCCTTTCGAAATACGCACTACAGGAAAGTAACGCAGCAACTACCCTTTGCGCTTCTGCAGCTTTCACTCATATTCACTCCCTCAAGACACACGCAAGTGATTGTGGCTGCTGCCTTCCTAAAAACACAGCAACTCCAAGAGATACATGATGTGTGCGAGCACGTGTGTATTTTATATATACTTTTCATATATAAAATACACAATGTAGTATAAAAAAGTCCAGATAAACTCTTATTCTCACAGTAGCAAATATATCAACTTATTTTCACAGTACTTGGTTTTACTAACTGGGACACCCAGAAAGATTAACAGTTACTTCCTCCCAAGCTGGGATTCATGGGTCCCATGTTCTACACAGGTCAGCCAACTGCGGACATCTCGAGGCGGATTGAGAGCCTGCAGAAAAACACAACTATCTGATTTTTCTTTCAATGACCGCAACCATTAAGGGCTTCATAGTACCTTTGGATAGAATCTCTCAAGCAGCTGATTCTTAAAGGCCTGTGGTTCAGTCATTCAACAGGATGAAAGAAAAGCTGGAAAAAAATCAATTGGTATTTTCAGCTGGAAGGGAAGTGTCAGCTCCTTACCTTGCCATTATTGTCCTCACAGACTGTACGGTACATGTCTACTGCAGCAAGGTCTTTCCCATATTTCAGGTAAGGTCATGATACACACCATGGCAGGTACACACATGAGCACTCACACACACCAAATAAAGGCAAAAGCATATCACATTCCCTGACAGCACCACATTTCATCTCTGTTGAATAGTGGATCTTAGCTGAAATTAAACCCCAACTTGGGTTTAGTTATGTATAAACAACATACACCATGCAAAGTCGGCTTAGCGAGGCATACTATGCTCTTTTTAGTCACAAGAAAAGATGAAATAATTTTAACTCTAGCAACAAACAAGTTACATTTAAGCAAAAACCGGTTTCGTAACTAGAAGACAAAGAACAAGGTTTATTAAGGCCATTAGAAAGCAAATGTCATCGGCCATAACCCATACGCAGCCAGAGGCGTTATGCCAGTTTGAGAGTCATTTGGGTTTAGTTTGCTTATACCTCATCTCTCAGTTTCTGTGTAGAACCTCACTTCAGCTCTCCTCCACTGTAAGATAACTACTTACCGACTCTCTGCCAAAAACCAAACCAACCCACCACACAAGGAAAACCTGCTGCGCTCCTCAGCCTGTCATCTCAGGGTAAACACACAAAAACCCACCACGCTTCCTTTGATTTACCTGAATATTTCAGCCCACGCTAAGTCTGCCAACGCACAGCCTTTCCCCTCTGTATCCAACAGCAAAGCAAAGCAAACAACCTCTCCTTTCAGGCACTGGAGCGAGGCCCCAGTCCCATGTGTGTGGTTAACCATTTTCTCTGGCACCAAATGGCCGAGCAAGCTCCAAAGTTGCTTCTCCACCAGGGAAAGCACCAGCTCCGTGGCTCTGGCAAGGACTAGCCACATTTAAGACCACGGATCAGGTGCTTGTTGTTTATATTCTTGTTCTGTTTCCACCCCCCTGCCCCATTTGTCATATCACCCTGTTCCAACAGCTCTTTAAGCAGGTAAGTAACAGTTCAGAAGGAAACTGTAGGAACGCAGCTCATAAGCACACACAGAGAAAAAAAAAGACAAGACAGTTAACCTGAGTATCAGAAAATGCTACAAAACTTGACGTGCGCTTCTTACAGCCTTTGGCACAAAAAAAACCCAGGTGAGAGCAGTAGTAATAAAGCCTAGGAAACTCCTGTGCAAAGAGAGTTGAAATATTTCTACTCATAACCTCCTAAGAACTTAATTTCTAAGCCTGAAAAAGGCATACTTAACCAAGCACAGCTGTCGTATTTCACTTCCACCCTGTGAGAAAAATAAAACCGAGGAAGATAAAGGTATGAAGGTGTACAGATACATAATGAGCCACTTTCTAATTCCAGGACTAGGGGAAACAATCTCACATATATCCAAGGGAGCATTTTATCAAACCACCCCTCAAAGGGGTCAAGTGACTTGCTTTTAATGTGCTGTCTTCAACTAACATCGTTAGGGATGACCCACCCCCCCACCCTCACAGATCTCAGGACGACTGTGTAACAAGCCGGAGACTTGGAACAAAAATGCACAGCCCTAAATATCCCACTTGACCTCCTGCGAAATGGGAGGGAGGTTGGGGGGACACAACCACGAATGCTTACATCCTCCTAAACATCCAATTATCTACTCATCAGCATTCAGTAGAGCGGGATAAAAAGTTGAGGCAAGCGGAGGAACTACCTCCTTGCACCTCCTCTTTAGGAATCCCATGGAAAAAAGGCAGACAAATTGGCCCGTCCCGAGTCATACTCGCTCTGCAGACGGTGTACGTGGCTTGGCACAAGTTGCGAGGCAGCGGAGGAGCCGTCCCGCCTACACACAACAACCACTACAACCTGGTAGTAACTTCATCCTGTCCTCGACGAGTCCGTTCACATCACCTCCCATCACCTCCTGGCACTGCAGGCTCCCAAGCTTTTAGCCACGTCTCGTGCACCTAATGTCTCCGAGGTACTGTGCAGCAGGACGGGAGTCCTGCCTGTAAGGCTTCGTGGTGTGACAGGCAGTTTCCTGGTACAGTAGCAATCAGCTCCTGGAAGCAACCTGCTGCTTACTGCTTCTGTTCTGAAACAAATCCGGGTTCAGAGAAGTTTCTTCAAAGCTCAGTGCATTTAGCAAAACTTTCTTATAAAAATACACTTAAGTACAATAATAGATTCATCAGAACTTAGAAGAACATTAGGTTACAGTAATTTCATAAAATTATTATCCTTTTAAAAACCAACAGGTTTGAAAGAATACACATTTTCTTTGCAATAAAAATCCAAGAGGAAAAGAAAAGGTATTTTCAGACACAAATCCCAATTTGTAATCAAATAAATCTGATTGAATCTGATGCTTGCATCTCACAGTCAAGCGTACAAGTCATCTGAAACACTCCATACGTGCCAAACGATTTCCTTGTGGAAACCAGCCTCTCTTCCCAGCGTACTGAGTCATCTTCAAAGTGCTGCAAACTCTGGCTACATCCCTGCTGGTTTATTCCTCCCTACATTCAAGGCTCTTTGTCTCATAAACCATTATATTCTCTGTATCTTTAGTTTTCAAACTTCCAGTTTGCTATTTTACATTAATGGCACTTTCAGTTAAAAAAAAAAAAAAAAGAAAAAAAAAAGGAAAAAAAGAAAGAAAAAACCCAAACATAAACAACAACCAAAAAAACCCTGAACATTTAGGCACACAAAAAAATAATCTGCCTTTCACCTCTGCAGCTGCATAGATGTCTACCAGGTCCCAATCCATAGCCATGATCTGGAATTCTGGGCCACAGCCCCTTGAAGACTTGGCTTCTTGATTTTTATGATTAATAAAGGTAGTTTTCACCTAGGAAGCAAAGACTTGACTATTTCCAGATCAGTCTGGAGATTAGTACATGTTGGTTCTTAGGCCTACTGCGACTGAGCCGTGAAGAACCACCACAGTTCTACGAGCCTACCTGTACGTATGGAAAATGCTATTTCATGTGATCTCTGCCCAATCCCCTCCCTCTACCTCAGCACATCACAGAGGACCAAAAAGGCAACGCAAAAGTGCAGAATGACAATATGTTCCAGGGCCCAAAGTCAGTGACAGACAATGATTCATATCTGATTTTTCTTTCCATTCTGGGAGCACACCTGTCATAACAAAATGATGCTCCTGGTTTGGTTTTTTTACTATTTTTCTCCCAAAAAGACAGTAACAATTTGCCATCGTTCTAAATTTCATCATGCCTTCTTGAACAAACTGTACAAACCCAGGCCCCTGTCAATTCAACCAGATAAATTACTCCATTAATTAAAACCTCTATTAAGTAACTCAGAGAGGTGCAGGGGGAGGAACCCGTTGGAAGCATTTACTGTTTGGAAGGAAAGGGAGCTGCTCCGAAGGGATCTAACTCTAGCGCCTGTTGCTGCTGGCTCTGCGCCCTCTGCACAACCAGTTCTGTGAAGGGCACTGCACCAAAATCGTCTGTTTTCAGGCCGTCACCACCGTGAATGGCTCCGTGCGAGGAGCTCTGCCGAGGTCGAGCTCCCCCAGCCACTACTACTGTGCCGTGATCCCCACGGTTGTCACCAAATCCTTGATGCTGGGGATGCCGCATCAAGTCCGGTGGGTGGAAGGGTTTGGCTCCGAAAGGATCCAGCAGACTCTCATCTGTCTGCAGAGGATTGGTTCGATCTTTGCTGTCAGTCAACGTAAGACTTATGTTCTCTTTGGAGTCCGAGATAGTCAGGAACTCGTTGCTGCTCTGTGAGTCCCTGCGCCCCGCTTTCTTGTGCCTGCGGGCTCTCTCAGGGGTGCGGTAGCTCGGTTTCAACGCCTTCTTCGTGGAGGTCGGGGTGCCGTGGTGGCGCTTCCCGTTGTTCTTTGAGACCTCCTGTTTCATGCGCCTTTGGCGGGAAGAAAGTTTCTGCAGGTTACGCTGCTGCTTCACTTTCTGCTGCTGTTGCTGCTGCTGACTCACTGTGATCTCTTCAAAAGGAACCAGCCCAAACAGGTCCTCCTTACTCCCACCAGTCTTGGGGAGAAGGGAAGGCTGGAATGGGGTGCAACCAAAAATATCGACACTCCGTGGAGAAGTTGGGGAGAGCAGAGGCTCAGTTCCCACCCCTTGGCCATCTTGCTGAGACACTTTTTTGCTGAAGGGGGCTTTTGTGAAAACATCAAAGTCATCCTGCTCTTGACTCAGGCTGGGAAAAGCCGTCTGAGAAGACATATCTTTGTCCATCTTCTCTCTTGCTTGAGGCTGCAGAGTGAAAAAGGGCACGGCCCCAAACACATCAAATTCTTGGCCAGGGTCCACCTTGATTACAGCACTTGGCACCTCAGACGAGGACGTATGCATTGAACTGGGTTCTTTGATTTCACCGCTGGCCACGCTATCTCTGAACCTACTGCTCAAGAGCCCTTCCGTAGATTTTTGCTTGGTACGATCGGAATCGGAGTCAGAACTTTGCTTCTCTTCCTCCTCCTCTTCCTCAGAGTCCATGAGGAGAGGTCGGTGGCCTAAATTCTCTGGTTCCGTATCATTATCATCATTGAAGTCTCCATTCTCTCCTTGCAATACTTCTTCATCCTCCTGTTCTTCTTCTTCCTCACTGCTCTTGGGTGAAGGAGGATCAGATTCAAAATCACTCTCTGACTCATCACCGCCTTTTGTCATCTGTCCCTCTGCAGTTTTCCTCGCTGGCCGGGGATCTCTAAAAGCATGGCTCAGTTTTCCAGCCTTGGTTGGGGTCCCTAAGTTATTT
This sequence comes from Antrostomus carolinensis, assembly GCF_000700745.2. Classification (NCBI taxonomy): domain Eukaryota; kingdom Metazoa; phylum Chordata; class Aves; order Caprimulgiformes; family Caprimulgidae; genus Antrostomus; species Antrostomus carolinensis. The sequence goes on along the minus strand of NW_010328204.1, from coordinate 32,449 downwards.
CCTTGACTGCTGGACGAGTTATCCGCTTGTTTTCCAGGGGAACCTGCAGGTCCAAAGAAAAATGCAAAACAAAACTTGAAATACACTCTTATAGTCAACACTTAGTCCACACACGCCACAGCCACACACAGCAAGAGTTGATGCAAACACATATTCGGTACTTACTAAGGAAAATGAGATAAAATCAGATCTAGTATTTCAAAGAACACTGAACAAACTGATCGATAGTCAGACCTTCTAGCTTTACACCTCGTGCACAAGATGTCTAGAAATATAATACTAGTATTTTGGGGGCATGGAATAGGGACCAATGGACACAGGGGATCTCTAGAGCCAGCTTTGCAAACACTCCTTACGCGGCCGCTCCTCTCCAGGGAAACAGGAGCCAGTGTACTTGAGGGATTTTAAAGTAGTTTTCCAGTTTGTTGGTTTTGGTTTTTTGTTTGTTTGGGGGGGTTTTTTGTGTGTGTGGTTTTTTTGTTGTTGTTGTTGGTTTTTTTTTTTTAAGCAATTTACCTATTTTTTGAAGTGCTTCTGCTTTCAGAGGCTGCTTTGACAAATTTATTCCTCTAGTCATGAGAACAGTCAACATAAGCCAAACAATTATTTCAGATAATTCCCTTCAGATCTCGGGTACCATTGTACAGCAACAACAGACCTCAGAGGGCTCTGCTCTGCTGGCCTACCAACCAGTCTGCTGTGCAGTTTCTGAATACCAGAAAGCAAATGCATCTTCTTGACAAACATATCCCTTAAGGTGCCTTTTGAAGGGGTTCTCCAAGACTGACCCACTGTACGCAGGTTTTTACCACGCAGTCAGGTACGTGCAGCAATACTGACATATTCAATATAGTTTCAAAAAGGAAACGAGGGCATGACACCCTGTCAGTCTCCAGTCTTTCCCCTCCCAAGCTTTCATAGCACAAGATAATCCTACACAACATCTCCAACATAATTAGGTTCCTCTAAGGTCTATGAAAATCAGGGACTGGGTGAGAGAAAAGTAGTTTGTTCCTGTCCAAGCTGCAGGGGAGATTACAGCGAGATCACGAGGTAACTGGCTAACGTAACTATATGGCAATTGAGATGCAGGGACAAGGATGTTTTCCAACATGTCTTGGTTTGAAATACCCCCTCCCTCCCCCCAGTCAGGACCAAAACTGTAATTTGGACTCATAAACCCCACCAAGAATTAAGCCTGACGGTCACTGCCATTTAGAATTTTGAAAAGGTCTATCTAGGTGCTCCCCCTTGGTTGCAGCAGGAACAGCCTCTCTCCATCACAGGCTTCCCAACGAATAATGCCAACAAAGTACACACTGGGATAGCAACATGAGAGAGCTTTTATTATGGGTTTTGGGTTTTTTTAAGGATTCCATGCCTTGGCATGTCAAACCTGTGCTTCGAGAATGCCTTTTTCTCTAGTGACGCTGCAGCTCCACATGCAGCCCCTTCTAACTTCTAATGTAGCAATTCAGGCAAAAAACCAACATCCTATTGCTTTAACTTCAGTTTGAGAGAAGTGGGTTGGGTTTTTGTTTGTTTGTTTGTTTCTAAATAGATTCTAACAACTCAGCTTCTCTACAGGAAGGAAAATTATCTATTCCTTTTATTCTGACAACTCCATTCCGGCTATTTACTATCTGACAACTAAGAGAGCAATTCACTGATGACCCTTCATAGAATAGTTGGCTTAGAAATATTGAGAGCAGTAAAGGCTTTACATCAGGAAACAAAACAGATGGTGAGAGCACCCAGACCAGATTGGCCTGCACAGCACCATTCGTAGGGCACTCATCAGACAAGTTCCTCCCAACATCAGAGCCTTGCTGCTGCACAGAGATGTTTTCAGGAGCATGATTGTCTGTCAGACTTCTGTTTGAAAAGAACGAGTAGGAAGAAAAGCAAAACATTTGGTCTCAGCTGGGGAAAACTTATTTGTTCTTGAGATATCCTTTTCTCTAGGACACAGATCACAAGGCAGCCAGGCTCCCTTCAGAATTTTAAGAATGTATAATTGAACATGCAACGCTAATAACAGCAATAATAATTCACCTCTTTGCAGACCCAAAGCAACCACCAAAAACTTGTGTGAAGTACTTGGAAGTGAGGCTGTATTACAGTCACTCCAAGCTGAATATTACGTAGGTACCAACCTTCAGATGGGGACCAGAACTATGGCAAAACTAACTGCATTTATATTTGCGCCAGCCAGGACTTGGACTGACCACCAGCTCATGCTTGGCTTACAAGTTCCCTTCTACCCACCCAGGAACATCCAGGTACCCGCCTTCGCTACTGAGATACTGTGCAACAAACACAGCACAGCCCAAGCGCTGGGGACCAATTTCTTCTGTCTCTAGTATCTGCCACAAACCTGGGGACAGGGGCTGGTCACATTAAAGCAGTTATTAACAAGCTCTGTTCACAGCACTGTGCTAGACTGCTGACCCTCTCACCCAACCAAAATTAATACCATTAATTCCATTTTGTTAAGATAAGCTGACCCTCTCACCCAACCAAAATTAATACCTTCCATTTTGTTAAGATACTTGCTGAAATTTCATCAACTCAATATGTTCACAATCAAAAAAGCTGTTGAAGGATGTGTGCACCAGTTATTTCTCTGAAAATAATAAAAAATAAATAAAATCTTCATCCAGAATCCAGCTCATGAGTCTCTTGTTCTTACAATATACAAAGTAATTTATCAGGTAGTTTCTTCTTTCACAAGGAAATCAGCATGCAGCTTCCAGGGCAAGTCAGATTTTTTTTTTCTTTCTATGCTCCAGTTTAGACCAGAATATTAAGTTTTACAAGAACAGTTTTGTCCTTTTTTAAAAAGGAATTAATAGTCAATTTCTTCATCCAGTAGCCATTTTGCTCTTTTGCCATTATAACTTAAAATAGCAATAAAAATCCTGCAGCAATATATTTTAAGTATGGATTTAAAACCAAGATGACTAGAATGACTAAAAACCATCAGGTGATTAGGGCTGTGAGCTGTTTCTTCTTTGTTTCTGGTGTCAGATTGCTTCTTATCTACTGTATTTTTAAACACTACATGTTTGTTTTACCCACTAAATTAGAATCTGGATTATTTGGCTGCTTACTTTAGATTTCCCAAAGGTACAGCCTTCATATTGCACTATATAACCTCCATCTTCCAAATCCGGCTGTTTCCAATATCTGCTGAAACACTACTGTTAACATAAATGCAATTAGATTTAAAATGAGAAGAAAAAGGAAATATTTCTAGGTTAGTTGTTAACACCACTTACACAAGAAAGAACCCAAACCTTTTATGTATGTCGATATCCACAGGAGCTTACACTCCCAAAGAATGATTATACCATTGTACAGAATTTCCATCTTTAGAAAACAATTTATAAAGTAAATTTTTTTAAAGACAATAAATGAACCACAGTGTAGCTAATATACTCGCTTCCCAAAAGGAAAACAAACTGCAAAGGACACTGACAAGACAAAAAACCCCCAATCTATACAGACTGCTGACTTGCTGAACAAATAATTTAAGCCACCCGATGTTTAGCTCTCAGTAGCAGACCTCTCTGGACACAACACACATTAAACAGGAGTTGACAATAGATGGCAAAGCACTTAAAGCAGCTTCCCAAACCATCATCAATGTACTAGTACTGGCACACAAGCCATTCCAACATCTCTTAACAAACCCACCTATAACTGTTACTCTTGCTGCCCATACGCAGTAAATTATTTTGGGAATCAGTTATCCAGACAACCTAGTTTCTAAGGAATCTATATCAGCATCATGAATTTCCTCACAACCACCATCTCTAGAACAAGTGGGATGAAGTCAGGAAAAATTCATGGAGCAATGCCACTTGCTGGAGATGTGTGCTCTAGAGCAAATACAGAGACTGCCTGCTCTCTACGTATGGAGCTATGCGTTTCGTTCACTTACTTGGAGCTCTGAACCACTCTTCAAGGAAATGCTGAGCACATTACTCATTGACAGAGGCCGAGACAATGGAAGGTACTTGAACAGCTAAAGAAGTATTGAAAATTTGAAGTATTTGTTCATTTTGACAATACTTTCCACACAGCAATCTGACCTGGCACTAGTCAGTTTTGTGGCCTCTTGACGGGGGTTAAGCCATCGCAGACTGTATACAGCAGACTGTATACATTTTTGAACAATGGCAACAATTAAGAAGCACACAGGAAAAGGAAACTTGAGCCTGTGTAATTGTAAATGTCTGTTCCTGCACGTGAAAAAACATTTTCTGGAATATCTCCATTCCAAAGCCACTCAAAGATTGAACAAGCATATTTCTTTTTCCATCCGTAACATCATCACAGCACCAGGCAATTAACTGCCTATTAGCTCAACAACTTCAAACCCCTCATTTCACTACAAATTATTTCTGAATAGGGTTTCTGAATTTCTAGCTCTTTAGCCCTGAGATTCCTCCTTATCCACCAGCTCCATGCCAGAGTTGTGAATATTACTTATCACAGCCAGAAATTTATGCTCCTGTATTTTGTACAGACTCAAAATTCTCAAAGAGACAATAAATTTTGCACAATTAGAAACTCACAAGCTACAGTAACAGCTCAATATTATTCAAATTTCAGACCCAGCAAGTACGACTCTACGCGCCAAACTTCAACAGGAAAGCAAGTGTCACACATCAAATGACACCGTGAGCAGCAACTGCTCCTGCTACATAGTTTTGAAGAAAGCACTTTTATTTCTGAAATATTTCAGGAGTGGTGAATTCACTGCTCTCACGTTTGTATTTTCTGGGAAAGATCAAGTATCTTGCTTTATTCTTCAGTTTGTGCTGAGGTGCTGTAAACAAACTGAGCCCCCTGCTCCAAGCAGACATGAGTCTAAGATACTAGTCGTGAACACTTCATAGTCTAACACAGCCAAACTTCACAGAAGAAGTCATCTCTGTCCAAATAACTGGGAGAAAACTGAAGCAGACTGGTGTCAAAAGGACATGGTTTAGTGGGCATCATGGTGTTGGGTTGACAGTTAGACTTGATGATCTTAAAGGTCTTTTCCAACCTTAACGATTCTATGATTACCAAACCAAAGAAATAGAAATATCCACCATAGAACTATCATTTTTAAACCCATGACAGGAGTATTTAGATTTTTTTCTACACTACAGTTCCCCCTCTCTCACGCCTGAAGAAGCTGGCAAACTAAATAAATACAAAAAGCACTACAAATAGAAACTTAAGGCCCCAAAAGGGAAAATTTCTTGGTTAATGACAATTTAATGCTGTGGCCAAACAGACTTTAGAAATGAAGTTTTCTGTCATGTTGATTTCATGCAATCTTCTCAAGCTCAACTGCTGCGGAGACTGTTCAGAGATGTATTTATACAAAAAAAAATGCTGCAAAATGTTGAGTAACATCTGTTCGTAATGTGCTGTTCCGATTACTACACTTCTAATCAGGTTTGCATCTTACAGGAGACAATTGTTCTCAGCTCAAATGCCAGCCAGGTGGAACATCTTTAATCGTATAAGAAGATCCCAATCTTCAAGGAAATTTTCTGTTCTGATGTTCTTTTTTGAGACATCGGATTATAAGAGGATGAATTCCCTCTAACAACTGCAGTAATTACATCCCTTCTGCTAGTTCATCATTTCAGGGTATTGCGGGGGTGGCGAGAGAGTGGGGCATAAGGGCTTTAAGCTTTCTTTGAATTGGGAACATACTGCCACCATCATTTCAGAACAATTTGCCACATGTCAGGACGAGGGATTACCGGCACGCTGCAACTAAATCTGCACTAGTTCTTTGACAACAGCCAGAGTGGCAGCTGCTGAATATTGTAATGGGGATTTACACTGCTTACCACCTTTCTTTTCAAGAAGAACAAGACTGGGAGAACAAAACACTTCTGCCTGGCGTCTATTGCTTAGGTATTCTTTCAAATAATAACTGTATATGTTGAAGCATGTTATAAAAAAGTCAAGGATGACAATGATTGCTTTAAGATTTGACAAAAAAAAATAGAAATCACTGCATCACTGTAGAGAGAAAAAGCACAGCACCGGCACATATCCTTTATTCTTGTGATGTGTGAGTAAGATCAAGTTACTCTGGAAGTGTTATCTAGAAAAGTTGAAGTCATAAGATGATCTTGACACAGGGAAAGATCCTGAACCTACATCCAGCAATACCTGAAACCATAGCCAAGGAAAGTTTATGGAGTAATATTTTCAGTGAGTACATATATTGATATGAACTTATTTTAATTGTCAAGTTGCCTAAATCTGGAGCACTGTACAACAGCCATATCACATTGTGGGTCTGGGCATCTTTTAATAAATAATTCAGGCACATCAATTGCTGAAGAAACATGAAACGATAGCATGAGCTGTTTTAGTGTTGTAGAGCAAGTTGTCTCAAGTCTTTTTGTTTCTCCTGTTCTCACATTTGTAATTTCTTACTAAATTGTAGTGTGTTGTGTTCCACTTGAAGCAACAGACTGCACAGTAGTCCAAGGGCTCCAAAGCCGTGGTACAGAAACTTGCAGTGGTTGGAAACCTTGTTAGAAGCAGTATACAAAAAAAGTAACCAAATGAATAGTCATCACCCACATTTCTTCACGCCAGAACAGCGCGCTTTTCTGCTGTAACACTGTGAATGCTAACAATCAGCTATTGCAGCAGAGTCCTTTCAAGGATGTGTTGTGTCCAAGTCTCCAGAAGATTTCCACTGTACTACTATCTGTCAGGCAGTTGGCTGGTTTTCTGTCAGATCCACACAGCAGTGACTAATGAGTTACATACCACACCACAAAAGAGCTCTTATTCCAAGACAGACACCTAAAAAGATCATTTACAGACACTACCAAGTCTCTGAGTGCAGCAAGTCTGGAAGTCAAAAGGAAGCTGCTACACAACTTAACTTGCTGTTATCCCCAGTCTCTGCAAAGTCAACGTGTAGACAGTGACTAGGAATGAGTTACTGATGTAGTTAGAAAAAATCAACAGTGATTTGATCAAGAAGCACCACATCTACAGTACAGAACGTGAGCTTTACAAACATTCAGTAGAACAATTAAACAGATGACCTGAACTAGAGCCTTATCCCAGTAAGACAAGCCAGAAGACAGCTCACAGATTCTGCACAGGAGCAAAATGCCTAGCAGACAGCTTCAGGTCAGCACTTGCAAAGAAATTCCAGTCAAGGATTCCCAACACCTCCGTGTCTCACACAGTCCATCTGCATCATTGTGAGAGTCACCTCAAATCTTTTATTACTTCTCTGAAGTACTGAATTCCAGTATTAAGCTGAGGGAAGGAAAAGGCAATTTAGCCCAGTTTAAGCCCAGAAAGAATTAGTGTAAACATACATAAGATGGGAAAAGGCCCCTGAGTACAACTCAACAGCAACATATACTTATATTGATCACATTTCCTCCTTATAATTTGAAGACAGCAGAGAATGTGTGTGTCTGAATTTCTGAAACACTCAACTTCACGTTAGCAAAAGATGTTACAACACAAGCTGATTAACATGCACTTGAATCAAGAGCTTTCATTCCAAATGCTTACCACAGGAGCTATTATTCCCCATTGTCACCGTCCAGTGTTTCAGGCATTCAAGAACCAGAATCTGTTTTCCATGTGCTAGGTGGCTGTCCTAAACACTGCATTACTGGCTACTCAACTGTACTTTCTTCTCTTTCTTCCATAGATGTTTGCAAAGTTACATCTGTTGCCATCAGATTTGAGCATTGGAATTCTTTCCGAAGGCAATTTTCTTCTCCAGTCGTCTCAAGTTCTAAGCCATTACCATTTTCCACCAACATTTAGGCATAAAATAGTGTGTATAGCAAGTTTACATGTAATACTTGTGAAAACATCTTTAATAGGACATACACCAAGCGTGAGTAACACTAAGTGCTTCTACACTGTCTTCCTTTTGACTATAATAAGAGGGAAACAATATTAACTTAGTTCCTTTCACACAGCTATTTGCCTCCGCACAGCATGTCAAGTGGCACACATGTTGTTGCTGGCTCTCCATTCCCACCTGAAAAGAACAAGCACAGAAGCTCTGATGGATAAGCAGCCTTAGTCCATCCAGTTCCAGGTTCTCCTTCCTGGTGATCCTTGTAGCAGCGGCAGCCTGACATGCACTGTTGGTTCCACAGGGAAAATACCAAGGGCTCACAATTCTCAGTACCACATCGTCCTTTCCAGCGATGATAAAAGGTTTCCAATTTCAGCCTCTGCCATCTCCTTTACAGCACCATCCCAGACACATGGAAACGTACCTGAGAGCACTTATTTTGCTGCACTACCAGCACTTTATGGTAAGTCAAAAGACGATACATGATCTTCAGCTTCTTGCTGCCATCTCACATCAGATGATAGAAATCAGTTAAGTATTTAGTCAATAATGCTTTCAGCAGAAAACCCTTAAGCCTCTGAAACTGAAGAAATACTCTGGGTGACTCTACTCAGCTCCAGTCCATATATAACAAAATTTACCAACCTGAGACCTATGTCACACAGAAAAAAAAAAAACAAAACCAAAAACAAAGCAGAAAAAGCCCACAGTCCCAACTCCAAGGGTTGTTAATACAGTAGAACACATCTTCAATAGGAACTATCACTTTTTAAGAAAGTATTTTTTTCTTAAATTCTTTTTAAATCATCTGTATTGGTAACATCAACATTTCATCTCATCATAAGTCAGGATTCAGTAGCCAGAAACCTAGGTGAATAGTGGTAACACACTCTATATTTGCACTGTAGACACTTTACAGTAAGGAAGTGAAACTTCTGCTCTAACTAGATCAAGACAGTCTCTCATCCAAACACCAGAATTGCCCTCAAGGTATTAAACCTCTATTCCACTTTCTATTCAGTCATCTTCCCTCTGATGCCCTGAGTAAGGTACACATGTGGTTTACTTCATGGTTCTATCTTTTACAAGCATAAGGAAGGAACCAGAAAGAACATGTTATATAGAAATGTTAAGTACAAGAGGCAATCAAAATACCAGGGACATTTGTCAAGTTGGTTCCAGAAAGCCTTCAACTAGAAATAAAACATGTCTAAGTCAACACCATTCTCCTCTTAGCTGTCTTACAACACCTCATTTCAAGAACAATTCCATGGGGAAAACAAATCAAGACATACCTTATTTTAAAGGACATATCTTCAGATTTAAAGATTTATCATGTCAGACTTGTTTCCTGTATAATTCACTGTTAACAGAGTTGAAAATACCTTCCTTGAAATCAAGCCAGTATGTCCACTTGTTTAAATTTCAGCTATGAGTCAGTAGAAAAAAGGCTACTGAAAAACACCTTTTTTTTTCCCCCCAATGAATCAGTTAACAGTTCACAACCAACTCAACATTTCTCAAGCAGTCTAGTTCTTCAGCCATGACTGACTTGGATTTTTTTTTTTTCCTCTTCTAAAAGAAGGCATCTCCCCTTGCTTTTTAGTATGCCAAGAATTAAAGGTTGGATTCTAAGTAACAAAAATAAAATATATGACAGAACACAGCAAGGCTGTTCATTACGATCTAAGCTACATTATATCTATCTGAAAGACAGCAATAAGCAAATGCATTTCTAAGACATAAAGTGAGGAAAGAAAAAAAAAATCCTTAGACACATGGGTATGAATACTGAACACAGGAGACTGAGCACCTGATAGTCACCATTTCAGATGAAGTATAACAAGTCCAGAGGAGGTCACCAGGATGATCAGAGGGCTGGAGCACTTCTCCTACACGGACAGGCTGAGAGAGTTGGGGCTGTTCAGCCTGGAGAAGAGGAGGCTCCAGGGAGACCTTCTAGTGGCCTCCCAGTACCTGAAGGGGCTACAGGAAGGCTGGGGAGGGACTTTTGACAAGGGCAGGTAGTAACAGGACATGGGGTGATGGCTTTAAACTGGAAGAGGGGAGATTGAGATGAAATATGAGGAAGAAATTCTTTCCTGTGAGGGTGTTGAGACAGTTTTAAACTGAGAGTAGATTGAGATAAGATCTGAGAAAGAAATTCTTTCCTCTGAGAGTAGTGAGACACTGGCCCAGGTTGCCCAGAGAAGCTGTGGATGCTCCTGCCTGGAAGTGTTGAAGGCCAGGTTGGATGAGGCTTTGAGCAACCTGGTCTAGTGGAAGGTGTCCCTGCTGCTGGCAGGGGGGGTGGAACTGGATGACCTTTAAGGTCCCTCCCAACCCAAACCATTCTACGATTCTATGATAACTATTACTGTTCATTTTGCCTGTGAATTTAGGCTCACCTATAAAACAAGGCAAGCTCTTTAATGAGGATTCTAGGGTAAATCCTTCTAAACTGCCACCTAGAGAGCAAACACTTGATTTAAGAATTGTTTTCACATTTTATTGAACTACTGAACATCAACCGAATGATCGAAGGTAAACTTGTCCTTTCTGAATGAGCAGAACAAAAAGAGAAACTAAAAACACAGCAATAGAAGCAGAATTCATTCAAGTCTTTCTAACAACAGGAGAGGAATGGACACAGAGGTATCTGACAAATTGCCCTGCACAATGCAACAGCGTTACCCTGTCCACTCTTCACCACGTACAGTGCAAGAGCATTAAGCAGCCCTAGCAGACGATCTTCAGGAATGCAAGATGAAAGCGAAAGGAAACACGGATGCTAAGAGGTTGACCCCAAGTGATTTATTTTAAGACATGTTATCTTTTAAACTTCTATAAGAATAGTTTTTAAAAGGCATATTAAGGCACCTTTTATCACACAAGCACTCTCAACAAAACTTAGGTAGGCACCTAAGTGGCTCCATAATTGTAATTGAAGCTCTTTTTACCATTTAATTGTCATTTAGGCTTTACTTTGCCACAGGTACAAAAAAAATAATATTATTTAAGTGCTGATCAAGCAAACATTAAAACCGGTGATTAAGTTGCAGGATGATGCAGTTTCACATTCACTGTCCTCATACAAGGTTATTTTTACTTCCATCAAAGGTAAAAATAGCCAAAGCTGAACCGAAACACAGTAACACATTACCTGCACATTTGGAGGGGAAGGGAGGATTTAAGACATTTGGTTTGTTTTGACTCAGTTTGCACCAAAACTATGCATTAAATGCAGGAGAAGCTTACAGTCTTAACTTGGCTGGAGAACTGAACTAAAGAAACAGGAGGAGCTGGAAGTAGCAAAGTTTGGTCTTAGTAAGTAATTTGACTTTAGCAAAACCACTTCTGGTTCTACACAAGTGATTTACACTGCACTGGTCCAATGTATTTGCATTGCAAAGGCTACATAGTTTACACACTGGACAGATACTAGGAATTGGAAGCAGAAGTATTTTTTAATTCAAGGCAATCAACATATTAAAAAACATCTTCAACCTGTCTACTGTCATGAGGCAGCCAATGCCTTTATCATTCTTTGGTCATTTAACTTCATCAACAGATAAATACATATATATGTGTGTGTGTTTATATATATACATGAGGTAGAGATGTTACAGATGTAACTTGCCTGGGTGAGAAATGAAAGGAACAGAACCAAAGGGATCTTCAGGAGGATTTTTCTGTGGAGCAGAATGCGGCTCCACATTCTTATCTGAAGATGCTCTCCTGTCGACCAGCCTGTCTGTAAAAAAACAAAATGAAACAGAACAAAAAATAAAATAAAATAAAAATGGCAGGTCTTATGCCTATGCAAAGATATCTACTGTATGGGGTGAGGGAGGAATATACTCTTGATTAGGGGTTTTTTTGATGTTTTAAAGACAACCTACATCTTGAATTCATACTCTATTGTCATTCACAGAAATCCACCTGTACGAATCTATTGTTAATCCTCCTGTCCCACCAGGAGTAGCACGTATCTGGTGATGGAATGCTTTAAACGAGGATCTCTCTTACATGTTACAGGCAGCCTATGCATTCTTTAATAGAAACTACTAGTCCTCTGTGCTCTAAAGGTTCTGAAGTCAGAATCACTGATTAAGATGGCTTATCTAAACCACAAAATTTTTTCTTTGATCCAAGTTTTGGCCAGTCTTTGCGACAAACAGACAAAAGTTGACAACCAGAGCAATAGCCAGGGTATTTTTTATTAAACATGTAACATCCGTTAGTAATTAAAAACAATTTGAGGAGAGTATAATAGAGAGAAATGTACTGTCTGTTTTGTAAGGTCTTCCACCCTTCTAATTGAATTCTAATATTGCTGCCAACCTAAGATCCAGACCATCCAGCCCAAGCACCACATTGCAACTCAGGAGGGTCCAGCAAGGCCCACCAGCCACTTCACAACACCATTGTGACACGGTGTTCCACCTTCAGCTAACATCCTACATCCTCTGTGCAGAACACAGCGTTTTGCTTTCCCCCTTTTTCACAGCAAGCAGCTGCTCTTCTAAACAATTCACAGCACGATCATCTTGACGATTTGCCACTGTAGAGAAGCAGCTGAACTGCGCCTTAATTACTTATCAAGCTACCTGCACGTTTTCTATTCAGTCCTTCAATGCAGCAACCAGAAGGCTGTACTAAGACAGCCATCAGGGACTAGACAGTGAGTAATCTACTGCAGACAGATGCATACTAATCCTGTGTACAAAACCCAAGAGTTTTCAAATTACATGCCGATTTTCACAGACAAGCATTCTGTTCCTATAAAAGCGCCCGTAATGTGAATTGTCTTACTCTTACCTCCTGTCAGACACTCTAAAGAAATGCAAGTGGAAGTTGTTCCATTAACAGGCAACCCCTACTCAAAGTATAATCACAGCTGGGGACTCCTAGTGCAGAAGATTAAGTAGTTGCTCTCACCTCAACATACACCTATGGAAATAGGCAGGGACTAACTGACCCAACCCAAATTATCCTACAGTGACCCAGACATGCAGAACAGAACACAAGCAGAGATGCACAAAAGACTAGAAGCCGTATGTTTTATACCATCAGCTTGATGAACTTTATACCTTGAACAACTGCCTAGCATCTCATCTAACAGCAGGACTTACCCCTCATTCTGAACAGCAATATCAGCATTGCTTTCTCTCCTCAGGTAGGAAGGGTTTGGTTCTGGGGAGATTTTTTTTTCCAATTGCTTGGGGATCTTTTGTTTGTGGGGGTTTGGGGTTTTTGTTGTTGTTGTTTTTGTTCGGTTGGTTTTTTAAGTTTTATCTTCGAAGAAACATACATGACCTTCCACTCGCATGTTTACACTTGCAGACTGAGTGAGGGATGCTTTTGTTCTATTATCCCTAGTGTCTTGCCTCCAGACTAAAACCAGTTGACTGCTCCACAGTTTGCAGGTAAACTCTAGAGTAACTTTCAAAGGTGCAAAAACTCAAACTACCCTTTGGACAGTGCCTACAACTGCAGTGCCTACAACAAGACTATGCAAGTTCAAGCCCCCAGATGACAATCCATTCTCCCAACTTGAGCAGCAGGGCTAGGGACAGCAGAAAACAAAATGGATTGAAATGCTAAGCATGCATGAAAAATTAGGCAAAGTGCTTTCAGCTCCTCCGTGGCACCTAAGCATATACGTACTGGTATATATTTCCCTGGAAAATAAAGTTTTAAATTTGGCAATTCATCAAAACTAAGACCATTGGAAAAGCATGAGCTATTATTCCAGTCTCCTGAAGCACAAGTGTAATTTGTCCACCTCGTAACAATATCCACCTCTCTTTACCAGAGAGTGTTTGAGAGTAAAGAGACAGTGATGGTTTCTCCAGCTTTACTCAAGCAGAAGCAGCTTCAGTGGGACTGTCAGACACTATTATGCTTCAGATGCAGCTTCCTTAAAGTAAAGATCCAAGTTTATTTTCCCCTCAGTGAATAATCATACAAATGCAGCCCAGACTGCAGCTAGAGACACGATTGCATGCCACATGGCAGAGCTGATCCTTCCATAGAAAAGCGCCGTTATTTAAAACCACCAACAAGCAATCCAGCTGTTTCCATGAGAGTGACAGGCCCAAGATTCCTCAAGGAGACAGCACTCTCGGGACACAAGAGAAGCACTTGTGTACAAAGAAAGCCTGGTAAGAACCAGAGCTCGTTCCTGCACAGACAGCCTGTGTAGTTCCTTCACACTGTACGTACTGCAAAGGAGGTGGGCAGAGAGCTTTGTATGCTTTGTGCTCACAGGTGTCTCAGACAAAGCACCGAGATAATTCCAGACCTAACAAGAATTTTTGTGCAATTCATCGTGAAGACTGCACTGATATTTTTTCCCCAGTGAGAAAGTCAACTCATTTTCTTGGCTAACATCTCTGCGCAGATTATCAAGCGGTTACAGGAGCTTTTTTAAGAAATCCATTTCTTCACAATGTTGTCAGCATCACACGCTCCTTCTGGACCACCATTAATACCCACGATGATAACAACAGCAACAGAAAAACAACAGTGTACACAAGAACCGGGAGCTCCAGCCTGTAACTCTGTATCAAAGTTCTCCACAGAGCTGCTCACTTCAGAAATCTTCATTCAATCGCACGTTACATTTTACTGCAACTGTCACCTTTTTATCGTGAAAACTTTCAAAGTTTAAGTAAGGTATTCTGCTTTTTGAGTTAGCTCTCTTTTTAAAGGACAAGGGATTAATCAACAAGCAACATCCACCACTACACACTCTGTATTTCACTACTAAATGCATGAAATCAAACTGCAATGTGAGCCTGACAAATTATGACGTCCTGATCCTCTAACAAAGGTTGTGCATATTTAATTACTTGTGTGTTGCTGTCATGAACACAACAGCTTTAAAAATATCTGACAGATTTAAACATAATTTTAATTTAGGTATAAAGCATCAGCTCAACAACACAAACCAGGCTTTTGGAAGTGGAAAGAAAGGATTAACGTTTTGAGCGCTACTCAGCAGCACATAACATCGCAAAAAGACAAACTTCGATAACGCTGTACATTAGTTAAGTACAGGACAGCAACCAGGTTTAGCAACAGAAAACATAATTTATTTTCAAACCTGTACCTTCAATTCTCCTTCCTCTAGAGGGCAAAATAACTCACAGTAAACTCAAAAACTGAACAAAAAAAATACTTAGTAGTAAAGAGTCATTTTCTCTCATAAGAGACCACCTGCATCTAAAGAGAATTAAGCCTTGATCCTTAAGATGCATCTGAGGAAATTCCAGGAAGTATTATACAGTTAAAGTCAATTTTATAGCTATAAGCCTTAATTGTACAATAAATCTCCCAATTTCTCATGAATCCATCCAAGTTTGAGAAAGTACCAGTAGACAAAATTAAGTATAAATATTTCTGCTTTGACTGCAGCAAAGGCATTAACACTGGAAGGTAAGTTCATGCTATCTTTGGTGCCAATATCCTTAATATCAAAAAACAAAGTTAAAAGGTCTTTGAAGTCTTTGATGAATGTATCTATGTGTACACACAAACACACACACACACACACCAAGATTAGAACTAGCAATGCTCCCCCTCCACTAGACCTCTAACAGAAATCAAGCCAAAAAGCCTAAGAAAAGCTGTAACTGCATCTCAGGTTGTATATAACCAAGCCTGCCATCTAGTGTACTGCTAGGCAAGGAAATAATTTATTTTTATTTTTGTTTTCTCTATTCAAGTGACCAGAAATCCCTAACACTGGTTATTGCTATGCTCAACCTGTTATGTTTACTTTTCTGATATAGCATATGAAGTTTATTATCACATGCCACTCTTCTGTACATTGAATTATCTGTACTAAGAGGTGAGCGAAAAACATGCCTGAGTAGATTTAGTCTTTAAAAACTTCAGACTATTTTCACACACATAGGACAAAAACTGGATAATGGCATTATAATAGTAGTTAACTGTTCTTTCTGCTGGAGATTTAGAGACAGCATTTAGCAGCATTTAGCTCCAAGTCAGTCCAGGCTTTAATAAATCTAACTGAGTGCATGCAATTCAGCCTCTTCACCCAAAGGGTTGTCAAGCACTGGAACAGATTTCCCAGGGAAGTAGCTGAGCCCCCAGCCCTGGAGGTATTTACAACATGTGTAGATGTGGTGCTTAGGGACGTGGTTTAGTGGTAGACTTGGTAGCAACAGGTTAACGGTTGGACTTGATGATCTTAAAGGTCTTTTCCAACCAAGACTACTCTCTGATTTTCTATTTCCCCAGTTTACGATAACCAGCTTGTTGAGCTACTCCAGGCAAGCGCGCTTCTTGTAGAGCATTTTCCAGCTTTTTTGTAAAGCCACTTGAAATAAGTCATTGGTTAATGTCATCTTCTGTACTTGTATTTGTTCAAAACACGTGGCTTAATCAAATCAATCCTATAAAAATTACCAGTCAGCATTCCAACAGCCAGTTAAGGATTCTGGAAACTGGTCATGTTGTGCTCACATTTTGGTTCAAGCTAACTTTCTCCAGATTCAAGAGTGTATTATTTCAAAAGACTTTCAAGGCTTCAATTGGAAGCAGCATGCCTGAAGATATTCAATTCTACTACTAAATAACTTCAAATTCTAAACTTGGATTCAGAAAGAATGCTTATTTTTCAGCTGGCACATTATCCATTTCCCTCAGCTAGCAGTAAGTCCTTTTACTGCAAAATGTGCGCAGGCCACATCCACATCTCAAAATAGGAGTCTTATTTGACTAACACGGTGAAAAATAGTTTCAACCATTCCCTGCCCCCCCAAAAAAAACAAACAAAAAACCCCCATCAGTCACTTTCCTTCATCTCAAAATAGGAGTCTTATTTGACTAACACAGTGAAAAATAGTTTCAACCATTCCCTGCCCCGCCAAAAAAAAACAAACAAAAAACTCCCATCAGTCACTTTCCTTAAGGATTAACAGGCAATCACACACCTTGTTCAGCTACACTTAAGGACACAGAAATCCAAGAATAAAGAGACTCAATGGAAGGTGTAGGGGTTTTTTTCAGTTACTTGAAATTCAACTTTACTGCATTTTTAATTGCAAGGAACTTGCTGATAGTCAGCCAAGTACTATACAATCTGGTTTTTGACACTGTCAGATCTTACAAGTCTCACTAATAAACCTGATCTTGACAAAACCGCTTTCAGAAAGAGCATCTAATGAGCATGTGTTAAGCAATTAATACAATAAAGTAATTCCAAGTAAAAAAAAACCATTGAGATAACTGACTTCAAGAGGAAGAAGTTTATTCAACTATTGCCATATTAGAACAATAAAGCAGCCCTTACATGTAGCCACTCATCAAAAAGGACATTACAAAACATTAACATAATGTAGTAGAGCAATTTTCTTTCAGGCATTTTCAAAGGACATACCAGACCCACAGAATCTTCTGCTCTGGTGTGCAAGAAAAAAAAAGTTGAAAAGGAATAAAGCAAGCAGCCAATTTTTTTCTTCCTGTCTGACAATAGACCTCTGCTGTTCAGAGCTTCTGGACAATCAAGGTGACACAAGCAGTATTTAGGAGATAAAATATTACCATTTCTGCAGTATTTGAGCCAGTAGCTACCAATTTTAGACAGTGAGTTCCTATTGCACACATTTTCAAAAAGGGAAAGGAAAGAAAGACGACAGGCCCAACTTTGCCCTCAAATGCTCAGAAAGAATTCTCTGTACACAGACTGCAAGGCCCTTCAACAAGAGAGGTGTTGGAACTGCTGAGCAACTACACAGCCCTTATTTACTGGGAAGCAAAATAAGCCTTCAAGCGTCCCTTACTTGATCTTAGCAGGTCAAATTCTCTGTCCAGCAGCTCCTCTTCTGTCAACTTGGAAAAATTGTCCTCTCCAAATGGGTTCCAGCCTGACATATCAGGTGGGTTATTGATGCTCTGCTTTGGGTAACTGGCAATTGCTTCAGCATCAGGAATACCTGACCTGTAAATTCAGTTCATGAAAGCAAATAAAGAGAAACGTTACAGGATTGTTTATCAGGGTGAAAATCTACGACATGGTTCATTATGCCAAAATACTAGATACAGGTAACACACACACATTAACAGCTTATCCCAAAAGCATCTGAAAGCTAATTTAAGGGAAAATGGATCACTTGAAATGTTGTTTGATCACATCATTTCTGTATGCTATCCCTGGACCTCGATTTTTCAATTTATTAATTGTAACCAAAGCACAGAGTCCTTCATCATGGTGACATGAAAGGGCAAAAAACTGTATTGCACCTGGGGTAATTTCTATGGCCATAGTGGACTACCTTGTTTTCCTCAGAAAAAAAGCCCATTAAATGTGTTCGAAGCTTTCATCAGTTCTCTTTATTTTCAAATTATTTTTCTTGTCAGACACAGTAAGAGTCTTTGAATCCTACCTTCATCCAATTGATGCAATTAACCAGCTGACACCACAGCTTCTGCTTCTCTGAGTCTTATCTACACAGATAAGGAAATCTTTGACTAGATGCGTTTTTTCCTTTCCTGCACATTTTAGCAAATTACACCTACCACTCCTCTGTCTGAAGGAGACTAGAAAAGCAGCAATTGGCAAGTTACAGCATGCTAACTGGTTCTCTCTGTATGCCTAGCCAGGCTCTGCAAGCCACAGCTGCAGCCCAGCTCCACGTGGAACCATCTCTTCCAAGACAAGAGAAAGGGGAAGGGGCTCCTTCCCCTCAGCTCAGGTGCTGCCATCCCACAAGACTACTGGCTCTTTGTACTGAGAGAAGGACAACACGTGATACAATGCAATGCATTTAGTATGTCAAAGGAAAAGAAACTCATCACCCGTTCCTCTAATACAAGAAGTAATTATTGTTTGTTTACAAGATCAACCTTATGCACTGCTAACCACTGCTAACCCGCAGTCACTGACTTTGAGCTGAACAGCAGGATCAAATCTTCATCCAAACACACAGAAGAGAAACTGGAAATCGACTTATTTACTTCCAGACTGGAACAATTCCTTTCAGAAATTATTTGTGACAAAAGTACCCTGGCAATAGACTTGATCGAAGTACAGCTGGTAAATCTCAGATATGGGCACAGAAGTGCAGGACAATGCTCTCTGCTAGAGATTACACTACCTAATTGGTGAGATTAAGCCAAACTGGTCACAGTGATATATGATATCAATCCAGGCTACAGCAGGAAAATCTTTTGCCTTTTACTCTTTCAACACACTGTAACCTAGAAGAGGCTATGAATGACAGCAGCACCTGAAACACATAAGTCATGCTATTAACTGAAAGCCTGTGTCAAGACTGACTGCACCATTCCCACAACTGCAAAGGACTTCTCTTTCAATGTAGTATAGCAAGAATCTATATAAATATATAACCTACTTCATAACATTAGTGAAACTGAAGTGTCATTTTTTTATTTTTAAATCAGAAAAGGAAGGTTTTTTCATTCCATACAATATTTTTCATAATAATTCATGGGAAAATCATTCTTTATTATGCTTTATTAAGCAAGAGTAAGGCCCCTGCAAAGGGACCATATTGCTGATGAAGTGAACTCCATCTTATAACATGCTTAAGTCAGACCACGGATCAAAAGACACAAGAGTTAGAAGCCCTAGCAAATAAACGCCAACTATAAAGCCTCTATTAAAAGTCTTTGAGATTACTTTCACATGCCCATAACCCCATTCAGCACAGGCTACTGACCATCCTAAGCAAAGTGCTTAGCAGACAGTTCGTGGAATAAGTCCACGAAGAAGAAAAAGGGGCAGACAGGTTCTTTAAGAAGTTGTACCAGGCCCATCTGCTACCAAGTTAAGTGTTCCATCCTCCTCCAGAATATCCTTTAACACTAAACAGCAGCGATCCAACTGCTGTAAGCAACACCTTCCTATTGAAGCAAGTAATTTCTGGGGCAAGGATTCAGCACTGCTCATCACAATTCGCAATGTAAGCGATAAGTAACCCTTGGGGACATCTGTGTCTGAATACTCGCCTGCTTGCAGCGTAGGGAGAATCTGCCACCGCTCCAGCATGCGCTGGAAGTGACCCAGGGTAGGAGATTAAGGCTGGTGAGAAGTCTTGTGGAGAAGTGATATATTCAGGAGACTGCGCCTGCTGTGACCGCTGTTGCTGCTGAGCAAGCATCTGCTGCTGCAGAAGAGCCTGCTGATATTGCTGCACCTAAGTAAGATAATGATCACATTACTACAATTTACGTGGGCCAGTGTGAATATCTTCTGCTAAGTAACAACACCAGCCTTGCAGCTAAATGCACTAATTACCACCACAATCCAGAAAAAGCCTGGTAGCTTCAGCAGAAACAAGAAACCAGACCTGTCCATTAAATGGGTGAAAAGAAACTGCCCTAACAGGTCAGTGATACCATCTTTCTCTTCCAACATATTACTACCTAGCTTTTTGTGATTATTGCAACCTAAATATATGCTACTGCAGCACTAGTTGTCATTGTACTCTCCTTAAATATTACTAATCAAAATTCCATTACAGTTGACTTTCGAAAAACAGATTATGCTGGTTAGTTTTCTTGCTTTCAAAGTAGGAATTGGATGCCACCATGTCTTCTACCACTATGTGGCATAAAATACCTTTGTTGCTGTGGTCACTACTGGAAACCTTAAGCACCAAGTACGTTTCAAATTAATCTATCTTAAGCCTCATTAAGCAGAGATATATATGTCATCCAATTGATACATAAGTGCAATTCCAGATAAACTTTTGCAACCAAGTTTGTGTTAATTTTTTTTTTCCCCCAACTGACTATCATGTGGATGCTGAACTCAACAATATTTACCACATCCACAGCTCATTACAACTACTCACAAACTTCTCTTGCTGCTTTTTCACAATAGACTTACAAACACAGCACATATTTTAAGATTGTACCACCTACGTTCCATTCTTGACATACCATAGCAGGATACTGAGATTGGGAAGGTTGCTGCTGGTACACAGATTGCATCAACAGCTGCTGTTGGACCACCTGCTGGTGCATTGCTTGTTGATACTATAGTTGAAAAGAAGAAAACAGCTTTAAGAAGTCACGATCCTTCCTTTAGGAATATCCAGATATTTAAAAGAAGCATCAATGAAAATATCACTTCTGTGACTCAACAGCATTTTTCAGTTAAGATATCACATAACCAAGAATCAGCTTGCAATTCAGTCACTGTATTTTAATGACACTGTTTGGAAGCTTTTCCATTTTTTTTCCCCATTTAATGCCAACCTGTTGAACAAATAATTAGACTATATATTCAGCACCAGGTTTTCTAAGGCACACCAATAACATCGCAACTTTTGCAATTTTCACCAGTGCTGAGCCTCATTTGGCAAATAATTCGTCTGTGTTTCAAAGAATAACATGTTTTAACATGGAGAAAGAAAAGAGGAATAGCAAGAGATGTCTTGGACAGGATCTTAAAGTTCTTGTCTGACCTAGCTACTCTTCTCTTCTGTTTACAGTCATTTATGCTACACAATTTAAGCAATTATACTTGATGGTATGCAATCTGGACAGCGTTAAAACACGTGGTATCCATGAAAAGTCTGGACATACAGAACAACTACAAAAAGGAAACTCTTCAGTGACCAAGAAAAACTGAAGAAAGCAAAAACTGCAAAAATCCTGCTCAAGTGGTGTACGTACAACCATCTACTGCGAGCAGAACATCATCACTCAGGTAACTTCTAACATTTAACTCAAGCACGCTTACATGTACACAAAACCTTTATTTGTGCCACATGGTGATGATTCAAAGCAAGCTGGGATTCAGGGTCAAACTGCAAAACAAGCAACTCTCTAGGATAAGCATTACAGTGCTTATGAAGAGACAAATCACAGGTAAAAAAAAGGGGCAGGAGCCATGATCCCTTTCTCTCTCCTAGCAGGTAAAAAACAGGCCACAAGAGCAGAAATGTTTAACCAGCATATGATTCAAAGTGTTATTAAGAAGCTTAAAGCGTCTCTTGGAAGCTTGTTTAACAGATTTGACTTGTACCTGCTGAATGTAAGCATCCTGAATTGCAGGCTGCTGCTGCTGGTGATGTAAGTGGTGTAGCTGCTGTAGTCTCCAGTCCCCTTGCTGCAGCTGCTGGAGAACTCGGTTCTGCTGAGGGGGTTGCTGGTTGGTCCCTTGGGACTGTAAGATTTCTTGCCCATTCCCTGCTCTTGTGGTTCCTGTGATATTCAGACAACACTATTGACATACTGATCTCTCAAGTTTAGCTAGAGAGCTCGCTGGCAGTTAACCTCTTCATTTAACACTTCAAGGTAAACCAGTTTATAAACTTCCCTTCCCAGTCTCACAACTAGTACAGCTGGTAGACACTAAGTTCACTTCTCCAATAATACTTCCAGGCCTGTCAATGCACCATTTCTACTTACAAGATGTGGGAACCTTCCTTGGGTGTCACAACAGAGCAAGCTGGACTCAAGATTTCTGCTTTATTAACACTTAAGCTACACCTTCTAGTATCTCAAACGCTAAACTCCAAGCATACAACTTTGTACGCACACAATGGATACAGGGTTGCAGCTTGTTGTGGGTTTTGTTTTTGTTGGTTTTTTAACTACTGGCTCACTTGTCAAACTCCCTTAAACCCAACACCTGATTAATTTTGCCATTCAATTGTTTTTGCAGCCTTTTAAGTAAGCAGTCACTAACATAAATCTCTCTCTTCTGTGCTGTATTTAGATTCTGAAGCGACCAGAAATGATCAGTTCCTTGTCATAACAGGGATTACTTGGATCCTGTTTAGTAAAAGTTGTTTACAGCCGAGACAAACATTTTCAGTGGCCTTATGATTGGAGGCTTTCCCAATGCCATCCCTGAAGCTATTCTTCCTCTACTATAATAGACATATAACATCAAAGCGCAACTAGGAAACTATTCAATAGTGAAAAGTGAAAACTATTTAAGTGAGTATTTATCAGAGCTGTAACTCTTTTTGAAAACTCAAAAAGGATTTATTGAAAACCTGTTTCCCTTGATTGAGTCTCTCTCAATTACTCCTCTGTTGCTCCTCTACTGCACCCACAGTGCAATGTGACATGTGTCAGTCAATCATTAGAGAAGTGAAGTTTTCACATGTTCCAGCTTACAGATAATACCATCATACTGTTGATATCTCATGACTTATTGAGGCACAGGGGAAGTATTTTTTCCTGTTACAATGAAAGCAGTTTGTTACAGACCAACTCAGTACTTTTCAAGAATTATTTGAAAGACAAAACTGAGCGCAAACTTCTCTCACAGTCTGCAGTGGGGAAGTGAGTTCAAAATCAGTGTTAAGCACAATGAAAAAAATACCTTCACTTTGCAATAATTTGCATTTAGTTTTTGTGGCACCCGGTCAAACTTATGACGTGCATATTTAGAGTCTTTTTGAAAGGATGGAGATTTGGATTTTGGCATATAAAAAAAAGCCTATGAATTTGAGTTTTAAATATTATCCCTACTGGAGCAAGAAGTAAAAAAATACAAAATTCATTCTTCATTTATTTTGCTACATCCTTAGACCTGTTAAGTTACCTTTTTGCCCACGATTACCAAATTCACCAGGAACTTGTACTTTGACCGGAGTTGCTGAGCTCTGGATCGTCAGCACATTAGAAGCGGTAGTGCTTGAATTGGCCTTTGGTCTTTGTCGCGGTGCAATTGAGGTTTCTGTTGGTCCAACAGTATCTGTTATTCTGAAATGATAAGTTTTCCCAGAGAAGAGACTTGATAAAGAAGTTCTTTCTTCAAATTAGACACAGTATGTCTCTTAACAGCTGAATTATATCTTAACCATGTGCTGCTCTAGTTCCGAATCGGATTTTAGTACCTTAAAATTTGCTTCCTAAAATTGCTCTCACCATCCCTTGCAGACACAGGATATGTACCTGCTGCAGAACACCATTAATCAAGAGCTACGCAATAGCTTTATTCCCAAGGAGACCAGGGCACTAGATGAAATTTCTCTGTGTAAGATTCCCTCAGTTCACAGAGGTAAGTACGTTATGTGCAGCACTTGAGTCAGCAATCCTATGACTAGAGATATAACTACTGTTCATACATACAGGAAACAAGATTAAGAAAAAACCTTATCTGTTAAATCAACTCATTTCTACTCTTTGTTAAGGGATTTAGCCTCTAGCAGTTATGACACCCATAAACTGCTCAAAATATTTCTGTCTCCCCTGAAATACTTCAGAGGTGTACAATAGTCCACCAGAGTAATAAAGATGTTCAAAACCAAAGAACTTTTGAGCTTTAATCCCATTATCAGGTTATAGTATACACATTTTTTAGAACTGCCCAACTGCTTAAAAACACCAATTTACCCTCTGAGCTCCAGTACCTAATTCCTCGTATTAGTTCAGACTGTATTATATCAAGACACCATCTGCCTTCACCTGCTGTAACTTAGGTGCTGCCAGGAGAACATTATTTAGAAAGAACTATGAATCTTCCTGCTATCATCTAGCAGATTTAGTTGGGAGTTTAAAACATTATTCCATAGATACTCTAATAAGAAAGATGTGAACAAACTTTTTAGCAGGGCCTGTTGTGATTTGAGAGGGGGTGTAGTGTTTTTAAACTAAGAGGGTAGATTCAGACTAGATATAAGGAAGAATTTTTTTTACAATGAGAGTGCTGAGACACTGGAACAGGTTGCCCAGAGAGGTGGTAGAAGCCCCATCCTGGAAACATTCAAGGTCCAGCTGGACGGGGCTCTGAGCAACCTGATGTAGTTGAAGATGCCCCTGCTCACTGCAGGGGGGTTGGACTAGATGACCTTTAAAAGTCCCTTCCAACTTAAACCATTCTATGATTCTATGATTATATGTCTGCTCTCTACTTCACGTTACCAACTGACAGCAGAGCCAGCAAAACCAACCACGTTCAAACTTAGGTGCTGCCAGGAGAACATTATTTAGAAAGAACTATGAATCTTCCTGCTATCATCTAGCAGATTTAGTTGGGAGTTTAAAACATTATTCCATAGATACTCTATGCCTGCTCTCTGCTTCACGTTACCAACTGACAGCAGAGCCAGCAAAACCAACCACGTCCAGACCACGACGCTGCTTTGAAATGGCACAGACACGTCTACGTAGCTCAAATACAACTTAGATGAGCCAATTCATTTGTTTCTCATTCACAATAAACTAATTAAGTCAGAGTTGAAACAGAGCTGATAATTATAGCTGAATATAAAAGTACCCAAGTCAGACATGTTGGTAGATTCAAAACCTCAACAACTTCCATCAACAAGAAATGAAACTGTAAAGGATTTTTCCAGCATTAGCATTACGCATACACCCTATACCACAGCAGAAGTAAAAAGCATGAATAGGAGTTCTCAGGGTTTTGTTTTTATTAAGAAGTACAGAAAAAGGAATATTTTGGTATAAAATTCAGTCATCACACTAGGAGAAAATAAAGCAGACCAGAAATAGACTGCTAGCACTTACTTATTCCACCAAGAAACAGCTGCTCAGTTTCTCTCCATGGATTCTCAATACAATGAAAAAAAGCGATGGAGTGGAATCCAAAGAGAGACGTGAAGCTCTTAGAAGTGCAGTTTATCTATTCTAATGACCTCTGCTACTAAAATAATTTTTCAATTATTATCAAGCACATGAAAACAGGTTTCAGACAAACATGTAGCTTAACAATATTAGCAAAAAAAAAAAATAGCCCAAACAACCAGTAAAGCCACATCCCACTGCTCACCTTGCTTTTATTTGGCTTTTTCTAGCAGCTGCCTCACTAGCTGTCATGGGTTCAGGAAGAGTTGAAGGGACAGGAGAATTCTTGGGAAAAATAAATTTGAATAAATTAAAAAACCGAAATCCTGAAAGAAAAAAATCATTACATATTGAACAGGAATACTTGGGTTCAGGTTTCTCATGTAACAAGGCTTCATGCAGAACTCACTCACGTGGCTGTAGATTAAAAGTGTTTTAATTTATCAGAATCTGTATTCTTTTATCTGTTGCAGAAGTAAAACAAAAAAATTATTGGTCTGTTTTGTCAACTACTTGACTTCATTTATGCACCACCAACTATTAATAATGAAGTACAACATTTTCCCCAAATGTTTTCTTGTAACTGCACAGAACAAACTTATTTCAGCCTCCAGTTTAAAAACCTAAAACAAAGCCTAACCTTTGGATGAAACAACTGTAGTTTAGCCCACTCAGCTCTTCCACTGCAACACAAATTCCAGAAATCCATGCAGTATCTAAGCTTCTATGGTCCTTTAACTTAGCTCCATCTCAGTCAAATCACTCAATGACTTACATTTCACCTAAACTGCATTTAACCAAGGAAAATGGCAATTTTGGGGGAGGGAGGAGGAAAATTATCTCTAATTATGCATGCACTACCTACTTACATAAAGGACATAAATTTACATCTGGTCACAAACAGTAGAGAGAGAGTTAATTATCAAATGTGACTTCTGAAGCCTACTGTCAGTACTGGAATTAGTCAAGAGTCTAGGAAAGAGACAGGCATACTTCCAACTTGCCCTTGAAAAGATAAATTGCTTTCAAAGACAGTATATAGGCAGTGTCTTTAACTGATAACTGTCATCTTTATATTCTCATGAACCTTGGAGGGGGATGATCAGGGGTGTCCACGTGCACCCACTTTTGTGCTGTTTCTCTTTCAGGGCAGCTGCGGGTGCTAGAAGGGCAAACACTACCAGAGGAAATCAACAGCAAGAGAAACCAGGGCATAGACTGCTGCTCTTACAGCTCTTTTAACACTCCAATGGAAAACAACAAAAAACCAAACCACAAACAGTTTCACTTTGTAAGAATACTCCAGGTACTTTTATTTTTCTATGTCTGTTACAAGGGAAAGGGTCAAGTAAGCAGGCAATTCCTATCTGCATGGGAAAATAAAAAACCCTAGAAACAGACATATTCTCAAGTCACCCGAGTGATGAGTAATACAGTAAACTCCCAAATTATGTCATGTCAAGATACACTCCTATTTCAGGACCAAGTATTTGAGGGAACATACAGTTATTGCACCTCCTATTCCCACGCTGCAACAGCATAATGCAAAAGCATTCAAACAACTTGAAATTTAGCCTTTACATACAAACAGGAAGTACTTCAAGGTTTTCTGTTTTTTTTTTTAACCTAAGTTTCCAAAGAGTAACACTCATTTACTGAGCACCACCTTCTACAAGGATCAATGATAAAGGAATTCAAAGGGATCTCAGTAAGCTCACTGATCTGCTTCTGAAGGCAGTTTACTATATATAATTGACACTTGTTCCAAAATTAATTTTGACATGGATTTTTCCTGATGTCTACCTTGAGAACCACTTTATAACACTGAAGATTATTGATGTGCCCTCAAGTTCCATCGCACAGTAATTACATCTGTGAATGAGATGATCTTTGAGAGAAAGTTCAGACTTTCAAACAAAGTTCAAACTCAGATGGGAAGTAAGGGTAGGAATGCAGGCTAACCAAGGCTCTGGTTGCCTTCCAGCTCACTGTAATCCTTCCAATGGATTAACATAATTGCTAAGGATTATTATCCAGAACTAACATAAATGCTCTTGACACTACAACTAAAACATTAAACCTTCTCTTGTCAACAAGTTATGTAGTATATTTTTTATTAATTGTATTAGATAGAAGAGATGAGTAATGGTGAAAACCCTAAGTCAGGTATTGGTGCAGTATCAATATAATTCATGAAGCTACGCTCTCAAAATTATTTAAAAAATGTTTAGAAAGCTAATATTGCATGTACTCAATAGCAGCTTGAAGGGTACTCTGCTCTACATCTTAAATTGAGGAACAGGGTTTATGAAGAAATTTAAGTAATCTTTCTCAGCTGATTTGATAAACTATCTACAAAATACACTAAAAATATGGAAAAAATAAAGACTACTTACATTAATATTAGACACTGGACAATCCTTTTTGGCAAGTTTAAAGGCAAAGTAAGATACTTGAAAGATATCAGGCCTCTGTTCTTGATCTGGTTCAAGCATATACCCTGCAAAAATTGATAAAACCAAATTATTACTATTGGATATCAAAAGTTGAGACAGTGTGCTACCAGCACACGGCAAGAAAAAAATCAGCATCTCCACCAAATTAGCTTAGCCCAGAGTCATTTTTATGGTTACATTGTTTTGGGGGTTTTTAAAAATACTTTTTGTCAAGTCAAATTGTTTCTAGGGTCAAATACAACTGGAGAAGACACATGCTGTTTGATATTTTGACACTCAGTTGCCGAAAGGGTAACTAAACTGAAGTAGTAATTAATAAAATCAGAGAGAACAACATAAAACCAAGTCATATTTCTAGAATTTTCTAGGGTTAATACAAAATTCCATGTACCTAACAATAGATTCACAGATACTGCATCAGGCTAAGGTTCTACGTCATCTTTTGTCTTGCAGGTTTAGTTAGCTATGCATACTTTTCTATATTAAATATATATATATATATATAGTTCCATGGATAAAAGGACTTTTTCCTGACAAGACATAGAATTTCTGATGTCCCTCTCAAACATTAGCTTCTCAAATTAGGTTTGGTGTTTTTCAAGCAAATAAGTGTTATTTATATAGTTTGCAATATGATACAGAGTATACAATCAGGAAATCTTGTCTAAATGACCGCAGAACCTAAATAAACAGCGAAAGATATTTTCTAAATTAGCTAAGCCACTAAATATATGCTCATCTACAAAGAAAGTGAACAACCTACAAAAATTTTAGTTTTCAGTTTTAATAAGAAAATTGAGCTGCATTTCCAAAACTGTTCAGTAGTACAGCCAACCTCAAACACAATTGTGAAAAAAAAAAATCTTGAAGTATTTTTTTTTTAAATTAATATTATTTTAGACACATCTTATAATTTTACTCAGAGTCATCATGGGCAATACAAAGTCATTTCATGGGCAATACAGTTCACAGCAAGTTTGCTTTTAATGGGTTTTACAAAATAAAGCAAATGAACTTGCAATGACAGCAACATTAAGCAGAAACAAAACACTCATGAAGTGACTCCAGCCACTTGATTCTGAAATACTGGATTTATGAGGCAGAGAATGTTCAGCTTGTCACTCTTCACACCCTGCCTTGTAACAGAGATGAGATGAAGACAGAAGTCCCTGAAGTACCTTTTATGACCAACTGTATCTTTTTTTTGTTTCCATTCCAAATGGAAAGAAGGGAAGTTCACATAAGATTCTTCTCTATCCACATATATTCTATGCCAGTAATGCTCATCTTGGCACAGCAGTTCACTGAATCTTAGTAAATCAGTGCTCAGTTATAAGAAGACAGGATTAAAATCTGTACTCTTCTAAAAGCAGCACCGTAACAGAACGAAAAGTATTTAATCACCTGAAAATTAATCTCATTTTGTCAGTTATTAAATGTTTGCAGAAGGGAAATGCTTACTGTGGTAAATGCTATCTCTCAATTGTGAATGTGTGCTCAAAAAAGTGGTTTGGATTTGGTATTTCCTATTATATAAAAGCATAAACTATGTGGTCAACACATTCATAACTTTGAAATAAATTTTAAGAGGTCCTATTCAAGCTTTCTGAAATTTTCATCTTGTCAGTCGCACTCTTTCAAGTTAACCTGTTCAAAGCTGAAAACAAAGACAACTGAAAATACTAATTATTACTAAAAATAATAGAATCTGTAACTCTGTACCTGGATAATAGATTAATCACTAGCCTCAGAGCTTGTTGTTGTCCTAAATTTTCCTTCATACTCTTTGTGCTTTCAAACTTTTTCCAGAGTTCACATCCAATACTTCAGCTTGCACAGACTTTATCAGATATTTTTTTTTGTTTTAAACGATGAAACCACCATAAAATTCTCCCCAGTGCAATTCATCTCAGTACATTTATATTTCTGCGCTAAACTTGCACTTCAAATTCATCTAAGCACAACTGTCCAACCTGGATAGAAAATACTATTAATGGTCTGATATTCCATAGAAAACACACACTTAAGAGCAAAAAGGAACTATGAATAAATTAAGAGCTACTCTCCTCATTCCCCTTATCCCTTTGGGGTTTATGGCCAGCTAAGGCAGGGTCGGAGAATTTAACAAAATAAGTCATCTATGCCTCCCAAAGAAACCAAAAAGTTCTTTTGACTTCAACAAAGCTCTTCTGAGTTGAGATGTACAATTTAAATCTGGTAGGTCTTCGCACTGTTTTATTCAGTTTCAATTCTGAAGTTATCAGAATCTAACACTCATTCATTAATGAATTACTCATTCATTAAATGTCCACAATATGGTAGTTAATTTTAACATGTCAGCTGTCCAGGAAAGAGATTTGTTTGTACTTCCTTCACCTGGTTTATTTTTAGCACCGTTTCAAAGAAGTTTGCTCTAGGTTTCTGAAATTCTTCTCTAGGCCAGCACCTCAGTGCTGTACCCTGTGGCACAGCTGTCTGTTGAGTAAGTGGGTAAGCAAGCCTCCTTTCAAGGGCAAGCACGGGAACTGCAAGGCAGATGGTAGCCAGGAGTAACTCCCAATGTTCACTCAAGAACCCAGCCAGTCTGCACCTCCCATCCAAGTCACTCGCCTGCATTAGTGCCATCTTCTGTGTTTTATTTGATTTACGAGGCAAAATAATTGCCGTGCTGCTCAGATACTTACTTATCAAACAGTGTATACTATGAGAGTACCGGGAATTGTCTGGAATGGTAAAGCTTCCATCGCAAATAGCAACTTGACTTTCTCCAAAAGGAAGTGAAAAGAAACAAAGTTTATACAGTAAGCAGCCAAGTGCCTGTAAAAAACAAATACAGGCTCTGTAAAGGGATGAGAGTAAGCCTTTTCCACAATAAAGCAGCACCAACAAGAAACAAATTGCATCCTAGCTACAGTTGATGCTTACACGGTTATGTAGAAGCTGGATCATGAAACACTCTGTTGATGTGACAAGCTGATATATGAAGCACCTCTAAAAAGGCTTTATTTCCCACTGACTCTCACATTAGACAGCGAACTCCCAAAATTAAGAGTATATTCCAAGAGCTGCATTCGCATTGTCACATCACCCAGAGCTACCACTAGCACTTCTGCCAAATTTTGTCTTTTACTTCACTGTACATCACCTAATAAAAACTAATTTCCTTATCACGCTGCCAATGGGTTTCCATGACAAATCACTGGTGACTAGCAAGCAGCAACCTATGCCAACAAAAAGGAGAAAGACTCTAAATCATGTCTCCCTTAACTCAAAATTATCATCACACATGGCACTCATATTATTTATAGAAGACATAACTACCAAAGATACTCCTAGCATTCTGCATTGCATAGCCACATGATATATTTAACTTTCAAAGCATTAGTTTTTCAGTTAGTCAATGCTGCTTTTAACTTCCCCCTCAGACCTCTTAATTAGTTCTACATTTCACAGTACCTGATGTTTTGCTTACCCAGATATCTGCCTTGGTGGTAATTGGTTTTCCTCCATAAAGATTGATCATTTCGGGAGCTCTGTACGATAGCGTTGTATACCTAGCAGTATATAAGTAAAAGAGAATATAGATGCAAATCATGCCTCAGAACTGAAAGTGTGTTTTCCTGCATCTGCTTGTGCACACAGCACTCACACCCAAGTTTCAGACATAGGCCTGGAACTGTCTTACACAATGCAAGTCATTTATTGCATGTGCATCATCACAGAGATTATTTGGAGTGGCAACATAAAATTATCATATACAAGAATAAATATTAAGTCAGATAAAATTTACTTTTAATGTTTTTGCCCAGCACATGTGCTTTGGCACTTCACTTAAATACTGCAATGACCAGTCATTTGAAAGACGTAACATAAGAGTTTTACAGAGCATTCCCTATTGCATACTGAAATATACAGAATGTGGATTTCAGAAACCTAACATCTCAAAATAATTATTAAACTGGTAGTCTAAGTATTTTTCAGAGCTCAAAGAAACACCAAATAGTTCCACTGTTTTATATTTATATTTTATATTTTCTAAGTATTTTTCAGAGCTCAAAGAAACACCTGTATCATTTTAAAACTTGAGAACAAGTATTTATTTCTCTGCAGTAGTTATCCTGAAGGGGAAAAACCAAATATATCTTTTCAAGAGTGTGTCTGTAATAAAAGTTAAAATATTTTTCCCAACAGTCTCACAAGACTGAACTTGGACTTTAAATAAGACTTAACATAAATCCATTCTAATGCTTATTTACATCAGTTCTTTTTCTCTCGTGCTGCTAGCTGTATTAAAATAACACAAATTCAAAATATCAAACTCCTAAAATGGCCAGTAGCCAGACAAACATTTTTGAACAATTGAATTTCAGAACAGCATGCTTTTTTCCAACAGTTTTATTCTTAAGAGTCTCAGTTTTGCAAAACTGAGAGTAAATCTGTGACTAAATGGGAAAAAATCTACGTTACCAAATAGTTCCACTGTTTTATATTTAAGTCAATGTTCATTCAAATTTAACCATTGAGTTCAATTCATATTAATAAGACACATGCACACTGCACAATAGCACAAGGAGTT
>NW_010328203.1:0-1713 GCF_000700745.2 Antrostomus carolinensis | reverse complement strand
CAGGGAGCGAGCTGGGCACGCTGATTCCACCCTCGGAGTGTGAGAGACCTTCTGTCCTTCATCAATACTAGAACACTGCCCCACTGGCACAAGCCCAGCTACAAAATCATCCTTCTTCCAATCTAGTTTAAAGCTCTCCAAATGAGCCCTGCTAATTCTTGTCCTATAACTCTTTTCCCCCTGGAAGTTAGGCCTTTTCCACATATTGCTGTCAGGCCTGGTGTCTTATAAAACCAGCCATGATCAAAGAACCCAAAGACCTGCCAGTAGCACCAGTCTCAGCGCCAAGTATTTACAGACTGGATCCTTCTATTCCATCCCATGTCATCGCCTGCAACTGGAAGGAGGGAAGAGAAAATAACTTGTCCCCCAGACCCTTTCATCAACTGCCCCAAGGCTTTGAAGTCTGTTTTCATTCCCCTCAGACTACCAGATGCAGCTTCCTCCCCACCTATCTGGAAGATCAGTAGTGGGTAGTAGTCTGATGGCCGCACCAAGTTGGGGAGATTCCTAGTGATATCCCTGATTTGGGCTCCAGGAAGACTACAGACTTCCCTATGATGAGGGTCAACCTGACATATCATGATCTCTGTACCTTTAAGGGGTGAGTCTCCAACATCTACTACTCTTCTTCCTTTTGGAAGAGGTTGTTATGTGGCTGGAAGGCCTATCTGGCCATGATGAGACCTCTGGTATATCATCCGCATTGACCCCGGCCATCTTCCAGCAAAACCTCCTATCTATTTTTCAGAGGCACTTTTGGAAGCAAGGTGGGCAAGGAGGGTGCTCACCTTCTGCCATGGACATGAACTTGCCTCCACTCACCCCTTTCATTTAGGGTTCTGTCTTTCCCCTGACAGGGGCAGGGTACAGCGGCCCCTTGATCCTGGGTGCTATCTGGCAGGTACTCCCATTTGTGTTGGAGGGAAGGCAGAGACTGGTTGCACCAGTCTATTTCCATTTCAGCCTCCCTAATACTCCTAAGCCTTCCTACTTCATCTTGCAGCTGTGTCATGTTCAGTATATTAATGAGGGTTGACTGGAAACCTGGAGTATTCGCTCAGGGATCACTCCGGGATTGTGGTTTTGGTTTTGGGACTATCTGTGCTCTGGGATCACTGGCTGGGAACAGGCTGGGCATCAGTTGGCGGGTGATGAGCAACTGCACTGTGCATCACTCGTGCATATCCTATTATTACTGTTATTATTATTATTTTATTTCAATTAGTAAATTGTTTTTATCTCAGCCTATAAGTTTCCTTACTTTTACCTTTCTGGTTCTCTCTCCTACTCCCGGGGGGGGGCAGAGAGAGTAAGCAAGCAGCTGTGTTTGGCTGCTACCCAAGTGGAACCATCGCAATGTGTTTCAAAGCACTTGTAGGGTCCTGTACCATGTTAGACAAATTCATTAATCTATACAAATCAGTCTGAAAGTCCTAAGTTAGCATTTGATCATCTGAAAGTACCTGTCTTGCTCAGTTTAAACTTATGTGTGTTTGAACAATCAAGCTTGTTTCTGTTATTTCCTACCTTTTGGGAGTTTGTTTTTGTTAACTTGAAAAGAAGATACAGGTGAATGCACAGTTGTGACTCTGACTACCTAGCTCATCTTTGACAGACCTCTTAAATTTTTACTCCACTTTTCACACCCATAAATAAAAGACATTTTCATTCAGGCATTGCTAAGTATATTGAAACGTATTTATATTTATA
>NW_010328202.1:23637-41489 GCF_000700745.2 Antrostomus carolinensis | reverse complement strand
AAAAAGAAAAAAAAAAGAAAAAAAAAGAGGTTACATATTGAATTAAAAGGTGGCATTGAGTTTAACAATATTGATACATGTAGCTAGTTATTTTAATATTAATGTATTCCACTTACTTGTCTTTTCCCATTAGTAGCTGTTGAACTATTTTGAAAGAAGGTCAGCATTTTTATCACCATTTTAAAGACATGGAAATTGTGGCACGGAAGGATCCCAGAATCATAGACAAGATGATTGGAAAGGATGTCTGGAGGTCCAGCCTCTCACCTGAAGCAAATTATCACAAACACTAGACCAGGTTCAGCCAGGGTTTAGTTGAACCAAGTTTTTAAATCCTGCAAGGATGGAGCTTCTATGACCTCTGTGGGTCCCAGCTGTGGTGCTGCACAACCTCTCAGTGAAAATGTTCTCCTGACATCCAGTCTGAACCTTCCAAGATGTGATCCATGGCCATGACTGTTACATCTACAGATAATTCAGATAATTGAGAAATGTTTTGGTCTGTTGTGTTTGTAGCTGCATGTCATGTCTTATGGGCTGTTATTAGATTGTCCGTTTGACTCCTTTTTTACCTTACTATGCAAGAACTGCCTTTGTAAATTCTCCTTGTAGGTCACTTGCTCTAAAATCCTTATGATTTAGTAGCTGTCTGCTGGACCCTCTGCAGTTTCTCTGTGTTTCTCTTGAACTAGAGCCCCAAATTGGATGTATTATTCCAGATTTGACATGAGCATCTCTAAGTAGAAGGGTATAAGTTCTCTCAGTCTGCTGGATACACTCCTGGGCTGGATACACTCCTCTACAGTGTAGAGACCAGTATATGTTTTGCTGTATTCATGATGACAGGACACTGCCATCTCATATGTAACCCGGTCACCACTGTGATCTTCACATCATTTTAATTGGAGGCACTACTCAACCAGTCAGTTCCTGTGGGTTTATTTGACTCCAGTTGCATCCCTTTGAACTTTTTATTGAACTTCATAAACTTTATTTTATCCTGGTCTTAAATGTCTCATTGGACATGGATTGAAGCACTGTCATTAGCTTTGCCAGCCACTCTGTCTAGCTTAGTAACATCTGCAAATTCATCGAGGGTGCACTTTGATCAAGTCATTGATGGAGATATTGAGCAATATAAGTCCTACTATTGACCCTCAGGTTGCTCCACTTCATATTAACCTACAACCCTGTGTTAAGATATTGATTACTAACACTTTAAACCTGGTATTTCTGTCATATTTCAAACCATTCAACAGTCTGTTTGTTCAGTTTGCATTTCCTCAGCTTCCAAATGAAGATGTTGTGGGAGAATGTGAGAAAAGCCTTACTAGAACAAGTTATATCCTCTGTTCTTTCTGACTGTCTATAACTCGTTATTTCTTCATAGATGGTAATCAAAATATTCAAATATTATTTGGCCCTGGTCAATCCCTGTTGACTATTCTAAATACCTCCTTGTCCTTTATGCATTTGGAAATTGTTTGGAAATGTTACACGTTCTTTACAGAATCTACAGGCCTGTCTGGTTCATAGTTCTTCAATTCCTCCTTTGTGTTTTCTTAAAGATGGGAAAAACATCAGCCTTTTTCAGTCATGAACACCTCTCTCGATAGCTACAATTTTCCATAAATGATGGAGGCTTCACCCAGCCACATCAGACTTTTACTATCCTCAAGTGTATTCTATCTGGTCCAGTTCATTTGGTACCTTTGAAGTCCTCTAGAAATTGCCTTGTTTGTGCCTTCCTCGTTCTTGGCTGCCCTTCTCCCTACCAAGCTATGTCAATACACACAGAGGTTGGAGGAGTCTTTGCTTGTGAAAACCGATACAGAGAAGGCATTGTGCACTTCAGCCTTTTCCACACTGCAGATGATTAGGTTGTCTCCTGCATCCAGCAATGGACTTACATTTTCTCTGAACTTCCTTCTGCTGCTGGCACACCTGTGGATTCCCTTCTTGTTGCTGCTATCCTCCTCTGTTTTAGTGCCAACTGGGCTTTGGTCTTTTTCTTTCATCCCTAACAGCCCAAGCAAAGCTTTATGTTCCTCCTTTGTTTCTCTTCCTTATTTTCACTTCATGAATGCTCCCTTTCAGCATTTTTGGTTCATCAAGAAGTTCCTCAATTAGCTGAGCAGACCTACTTGAAGTTCTTGCTCTTTCTGCACAAATAAAGCATTTATTCCAGAGCACTTCAGTAAGATTTGTTTAAAAGTATGTCAGTTCTCCACAGCATCTCCTCCTCTCCTGGGTGCTTTCACTGGAGCCTGCATAGCAGTTTCCACTGACCTAGTCTGCTCTCCAGAAGTCCACTGCTCTGACTCTGCACCCACCTTCCCAAGCCTTCCTCCAGATCCTGAAGCCTTGCTGGGTCACATATATATATATATGTCCAAACTGCCATCTGTGGCCATATTCTCCACCAGTTCTTCCCTGTTGATGAGCAGCAGGGTTAGCAGAGCACTGACTGTCTTTGTTCTTTCTAGTATTCACATCACAAAATATCTTACCCAAGACCACCCAGACCCAAGAATAGAATCTATTTTTTTGTTTTGTTTTGTTTTCTGTGATGTCTTAAAATAAAATATACTATAAATATGTGCAAGCTACGGGGAGACTGGAAGTCTCTGAAGACATCTTTGTGCCTTATTTACTGGAGAAGATGGTTAAAAAGCATCTTATCTTACTTGGGAAAAATAGCTGTATGTTTGCTAAGGTCAGCAAGATGCAAAGAGTTTTTCTGAGGGCTATATTCTCCTCTCTGATCCATTCCACCAATCTCCACTTCATATTCAACAATCTGTCTACACATGGGCCTCTTAAGGATGTCAACAAGAATTCCACAACTACAAGAGAAGAGCTGGACCCTTCAAAAAGTTTGTTGCTTAAAGTTTGTTGGTTGCTTAAAGTTGCAAAAGTTTGTTGGTTAAAACTACCTCAGGGCAACTTTGTGTTATGCATTTGGTTCCTTTGACTTCTGTGTTCAGTTCCTTTTGATAAAATTATATGTATTCACAAACTGTTATTTTGTCTGTCAGACAAAAAAAGTGTAAATAAAAAGAACATAGGGTTGGAATGGATTCCTTGGGTCACTGAGTCTACGTCACCTTTTAACACAGACAAACATATCATATGGTGCCTTTTATAACTTTTATCAAGTCCCACCTTTAAACTAGCTAGATTTGTCCTAGTGGTCTTACTGCAATGCTGTTCCATATTTTCATATCTTTCATGGTTGGAAACCTAATTTCCAGCCTAAAATTATTTTTTGCTTGTTTGTAAGCAGTTGTTCCTTTGCCATCTTTGTCCATTTGTTTAAAATCTTTTCTCCCTTCTGCCTGCTTATTCTCTTCTCTCTTCTGTAAACTTATTCCTTCAAAGCTTTTTGTGTAAAACTAATACAGTTCTGCTCTTCTTGTCTCTTTGCATGTGTCAGAATTTCCATTCTCTGAATGTCCTCCTTTCCATCTCTTCCAATCTGAATATTTTTTTAACTTGGGTGAGTATGAACGACCTGTGTGAGGCACATTGCTGTGTGCGGACAAATGATGGAGCCTTGTCCTTCTCAAAACATGTTAAAAGTCTTACTGAACAATCCTTCCTAAACCCTTTAAAATACTTTTTTTCTATTGCCAACTTGGTGCTATTGCTACTCTTTTGCCTTCCTCTGATTAGCACATTTCTGATATTGTATGCTTAGCACAACTCTCCTTTGCTTTCTCTGGGCACACTCATCCTGCCTATTTTTTTTTCCTTTACTGATCGATATTAAACAAAAAACCACACCTATTTATCTATTTTTAAAGAAAAACACCCAATGTGATTAATAATGTAATCACATATTTTACATAGAATGGAGTAGAGTAGAACAGAATAGTTTATTTCAGTTGGAGGAATGTACAACAGTCATCTAGTCCAGCTGCAGTTAGACTTGATTTTAGGCACTGCATTCTTGGTTCCCCCTGAGATTCTTCTTTGTTCATTGCCATCCTTACCACCATGTTTGAATTAGATTAGAAACTCTTTGGATATTGCTTTGCTTGAAAATACAGCTATGATTGTGTAAATACTATAATTATGTTATACTGGATAATAGAAAAGTCTGCTTTCTCTACATCTGTTACCAGGCTGTGGCCTAAATTGGACCTTTTAGAGATGGAGAGAGAAGAAACTGTGATCAGCCAACATGAGTCCCATCTTTCTCAAAGGAAGCCTCATTGCTGCTATGTCTGTATCTTCTTCTTCCTTATTCCTTGTCCTTCATGAACTATTCCTCCTCCTCAAGTCTTGCTGCTTTCTCCACGTTTGCACCCATTTACATTCCGCATTCCCACCTGCTCCTACCTTTCACCATCTCCTACACCAACATCCCTGCCCCAATACCTTATCACTGCTGCTGACTTTCCTGTCCAGTACACTTTCCTTCCTTGAACTACTGCTGTTTTCTCCTCATCCTCAGCTCCACAGCTGTCAGCTTCTTGTTTGCCCATTTCTCTAGACTTTGCAGATTGCTTTCTGCCTTTTCAAGCTTTCTTTCTGCATCTTTGCTTCCCTCTTCAACATCTATGTTTTGCTTTCTCCTGTAGCTCCCCTCAAAACTATTTCTTCTACCACCAGCTTAATCATTTATAGCACTTGTTAACATTTATTCTGATTCTATATATTGCATATATAGCATATAAGCATATATATATATATATATATACACATACACACACACACAAATACATAGTGGTACCTGAACAGTCCTTTCCTTATACGACCTTTCTCACCGCTGTACCTCAGTAGTTGAAAACTAGTAAACTAGTCAGCTAGAAGTTGGTTTATATCCTGAAAAGGTTTTCAAGCCTTCCAGATGTTTTTTTTGTTTGTTTTTTTGGTTGGGATTTTTTTGTTCATTTGTTTTGTGGGGTTTTTGGGTTTGTTTTTTTTTGAAACTAACTCTTGTTTGCTACTGACCTGCTGACATGAAAGCACAGGGAGATTTTTCTTAAAGGCTTGGCTAGGAAATATAGAGCCCGAGAGAGTGCAAAAAAATGGCAACTCTCCCACCTCACAGAGGGTCGAAGGATCTTTATATGGGCAGCTTCAATTTGGCCAGGATTCTGGTGTTTAACTTCTCAAGCCACTCATCAGAAGTGTCAAGGATCTCAGCTCATGCTGGGTTTTGTTCTTTGGCAGAGTCTGAAGCCCAGACTAAGGTTGAGATCCATTACTCTTTGAGCAACCCACAGTGAAGGCAAGGTCAGGCCATGAGCAGCTTACACTCATTTAATACACTAAATCCTTTGCCAACATAATGCTGCATATATGAAGGAGTGGTAGAGACTTCCCAGCAAACGAGAAGGTAGGAGAACTGTCTGAAATCTTTCCCTGTCTCTTCTTATGACTCTCCCACCCACTGGAGTTGAATCGGTGTATATCACAATTCCACAGCCCCAGACAGCATGGCTATGGGTCACACAGGGAGTGAAAAAGAACTGGAAGTTATATATATATATGTCAAAATAACTGATGTGGACATTCCTGTGACTACTTCAAAGGAACTTCTCATTATCTTTGTTATTAAATGCTTCAGTGTTGCTAAGAAAGGGGGCAGGTTAATTGGAAAAATTATGTTTAAACTTTATAAACACTGCAAGCACGAAACCCATCATTTTAATAAATGTTATAATGTCTTCTGGATCTAACAGTTCTTAACTGATGCATGCTATCATTCAGTTTAATTTAAGAAACTACCCCTAGAGATGTTTTTTAAATCAATTGGAGACACGTTCTCAAACAATGTTAGAAATATTTGATTTACTTACATCCTCATCACTGAACAAGTTTCCTGAGTAAAATAGCAGAGAAGAATATACCACTTTAAGATCTCATCTTTCATGCTAAAAGAAATTGAAAGCTTTTTTTACCCAATATATTAAAATACCAGGTCATCTATCAGTGCAATTCAGTCATCTCTGAAGCAGCTGTTTAATACTGCAGTGCAATGCTTCAAAAAGGGACATGTTAACTAGATCTGAATAAATTATTGCATGATATTAACCCTTTTTCTGAAAATGAATAGCAACGTTGAGTTTCTCTTGCAAGCTTCTGCTTCATAAGGATTTAAAGAATAGCATAGACAGACTTTAGGATGTTCCTTTTAACCGTCCATTCAGGATTTAGGAAATAAGGTTGCCCATCTAAGATGCATGCACATGGCTCTGGTACATATTTTGGCTGCTTAGATGCTCAGCAGAAACATCAGACGAACCAAGTCATTTGAATGGAGTTAAACAAAACTTGTTTCAGCAAATGACATGCTGAAAACCTCAGGGATCAGATGGGCAGGGTCATGGATCTTAACAGGGCTTGTGTATTAATGTTTGCTCTTTGAAAGGATTTTTTTTATAGTGACTTATGGATCTGATGTCACCAAATAAGTTCAGCCACAACTTCAGCAAAAGTCAGAGTGATTCCACCTTTGAAGGGCAATGAGCTGTGCTATACAGCTGCACAGAACAGGTAAGATGATGTGGGGAAGTCAGCTTGGAGAGGTGACCGCACGTTAAATACACAGCTTATTTATTTATCAGCATTTCCCCTCTGAAGGAAACCACAAACATGCTTAGTCATTTTGTACACTTGCATTGAGCCTCTTCATACCTCTATAACCTATCCAGCCAAGCTATAGGTCTAGGCAAGAAAGCAAATCCATGGTTTAATGCAGTGGCTGACACAATTTAGAAGAGAAGTTTTGGTCCATAAATAGCACAGTTTGTGTTTTAAAGTGTCTGATAGGCCATCATCTGTTAATGTCCCATTCAGGAGTATGCATCTACCTCTTGCTCTTTTTATGGTGTTATTCTTATTTGTGCACATACGAAAAGAAGAAACGTTACAAGAACTTGCACTACATCTTCCCTCTTTGCTGCTGTCCTGTTTAACCCCAAAATAAGATAAATTTGTTCTCCTAGCTTGGGATATGATGGTGCTGACAATACTCTTCCAGTGCAACGTGTCTGATGAGGCTTACCCTAGATTCCAGAAAACTACTTCACCCACCTAGAAATCAGGAGTGAATGACTGGTGAGAAGGATATTTCAGTTCTTCCCTAACAGGGAAATCACCCATTCCTGTCTTCCTTGAAGTGCATGCTCCATATTGTTTCTTTACCCCAAAAAGAGAATAGTATTTTTGTTCTGCAACTGTACATAGAGCTGTGTGCAGTACATGGGATTGGCAACAGTGTCAGCAAATTCCATCAGATCACCCTGATCACTATCTGTGATCATTTCCTAATCCACATGTGGGAAAAGAATAGCATTTCCCTGTCTAAACTTCAATCCCAACATAACCTGCATAAGTGGAAAATCTGTTCCTTTTCTAATTCAATTTTCAGACAGTTTTTTAGCAGGAAAAATGGGATGTTCTTTGGGTAATTTATAAAGAAAAAAAATATCTAGCTAATGCTTTAATTGCATGACTGAAAGTCATGGGTTAGTTAATGAGATAGGAAAGAAAAATGTCTCAGCTAATGTTTTGATATATACTTTATTCTCTGAGAACAGAAGGACATTACTGTTCCCAATGAGACCTAGATTTATTCTTAATTCCTGGACACTGAAAAAAAAAGAAAGATGAGGAAGTCAAAGTTGCTGTTCATATCAGTTCCTCTGAGCTATGTGCACTAGGACAAAGTACCACATATGCAGCTGCTGTTACTTATATAGACAGATGCAATGCAAAATCAAATATCATCCTTCTTAAAAGAAGACCTTGAGGATGGCAGGTAGACTGCAATATCTTGAAGTTCAAGCATTCTTATGAGTCAGGTCTCAAAAAGCATGACATTATTTTAGCTAACTCCTTAATAAAGGAGTACATTCTGGGTTCATTTACTTGCCTTCTGGTTTCTGAGTCTTTAGTGTAACCTATATAAAAATTATGTCCTCAGTCTTTTATCTGAAAATGAAAAATCCAGACATTTTATTCTTCTAAAATATGACTGAGCTTCCATGAGGCTTTCGACAGGAAGATTTCAAAAGATACTAAACACATATAGCACAAAATTTGATTAGTATTAGATTAGTATCTAATTCCACTTGAGATTACTCCCAGGTTCTCATTAGTACCAGATACATAGTAGGTGATGAAGGAATAAACATTAAAAATGAAAAAAAAAAACAAAACAAAAACAAACAAACCACAAACCACAAGCCTCAAGTTCTGTGATAAGGAAATTTTGTAGAAGAGCATTTGAATGCTTAGAGTTAGAGAATTTTAGGTGATCATTTCCAAAAATTCAGAGGACCCATCCACTGCTTCTGTATATGATGAAATATGGATTTATACTGCTCTGAAAGTCAAAACTGACTTCTGTAAAATCAGAAACAAGGTAAGAAGGTGTTATAAATTAGTTGTCGCTGTTGAAAGTTCAGTCTTTGGCAATAGATACACCCAACTGTATGGATATAAGAAAAATAGTTCTAACTAGTTTTAAACTCTAAAAAACATTCCCTCCATGAGCTTCTTTATTCAATATACGTAGTGAAGGAACAACTGAGAATGAAAATTTGTGATCAGATTTTGAAATATTTTTTTCATTTTTAATAGTATCTTTACCTCACAGAATTCATCCTGTTAATGTAACTATTACTGGAGTAATAGTGCTGCTTCACTTACAAGCAGATAAAGTAACTGCCGTTGCATAGAAGAAAGAATACTCTAATCTGGTCAGTTTTGGCATCTGTGCTGAAATCTGTTTGAGATGACTTTTAGAGCTTACTGTGACCTTGCTGTGTGTGAAAATATCACCCATCTGAATTCATCCTGAACCAACCTTCCACCACATGCCATGCCCTGGAAACATGATGCACCATAACCTTCTGCAGAATACATGGGCAAAAGCTGAGCTGGTTCAGTGTCAAGGATCAACTTTTAAAATACAACAGAAAGGAAAACAAACAAGTGGACATAAGCCAAAAAAAAAAAAACAAAACAAAAACCAAAAAAAAACCCCAGCTCTTCAGCTTTGGTCTTTTGTTTTTGTTGATTTGATTTCTTCATCAAAGTTGTGCATTCTCACTGTAGGATATTGGGTGAATAGTTGGGCTGAGTCCTAGAGAGCTCAG
This sequence comes from Antrostomus carolinensis, assembly GCF_000700745.2. NCBI lineage: Eukaryota > Metazoa > Chordata > Aves > Caprimulgiformes > Caprimulgidae > Antrostomus > Antrostomus carolinensis. The sequence continues at coordinate 32,373 of NW_010328202.1, read as the reverse complement.
TGTAGGCAGGGATGGTGATAGCTGTCTGGGGTTGCTTCATCACATGAGTAAGGTGGTTTTGATATCCACAGAAAGCAATTTTTGTATGGGTTTATTTCCATTCCAGAAATGCCATTATGCCACAAGGGGGTAGGGGTGTTCTTTTTAAAACCTTGCAATGTGTTCTTATAGACCCAGTGTTTCAATGAAAACAGTGTTGAGTATTATAAAAAGCAACACAGATTGAATCTGCACAGACATTTTCTATACCATCTGCATTTCAACTATTGCTTTCCTTATAATTAACATCTGTTCATAGATATCAATCTGAGCAGTAAGGATGAAATTATTTAAGAACAGTCTATCTTTCAGCCTAGTGTGTTCCTGGGGATGGTTCTGGAAGTGGAGAATGGGTTACCCCCAGGAAAGAGGATTTGGTTACAAGGAGCACCTTTCATTAATCTAATCAGATTTCCAAATGCTTGGCAGCACCAAAATGGACACAACTGGATCTCATCAGAGAAAGTGCCCCTCAAGCACACAAAAATTAAACAACATCGATGAGGTTGGTGGTGTGTGCGCACTCACTACTTCATTGAAAAAAGTCAACCAGGAAAATACATGCAAGAAAAAGCCCATAGGTGATCCTTGAAGATGTATATTGCAGAGGACAATGTAAGCATGTCTTCCTCTTAAGTCCCCTATTAAGAGGAAAACTTAAATTAATGATTTAACTTTTTAATGTTATTTCACTTCAATATGAGTCTGCCAGAGAACTGGCAATTTTGAGGTAGAAGAGGATGTGACACCTGGTTATAGAGAGAATGCCTCTCTTAAGCTGCTTGCACCACCCAAGAGATATGGCCACAGCACACGTATTCAGTGCAAAATGGAAAAATGCAGCCGAGACACTGGGTAAATCTTTAATCTTTTCAAAATTCTCAGAATCGTTGCTTATTGACATGTGTTATTACAGGGTTAATAAGATCCACCTGCAGCCAGCTTTCTGTTCCTCTGTTTCTCCTGGCAAACAGATAGTTGAAGGCTTTTAACCCTCTTTCAGTGAGACACCGAGAAATACTCCTCCAGTCCTTTACAGCCAACAGTGTCAAAAGCATTTTGCTAGACCTAATAGGTCACACTTATCATAAGACTGGGATAAATTTGTCTTATCACATATCTTTTATTAGAAATATAGATTCATTACCCTCCAAATTGTCTCATTTTACTGCACTTTCCATGGGTACTTCTCTCAGTCATAAAGAAAAAGCAAACTTAATTTCAGACATGCTTAAGTGAAAGAGTTGAATTTTCTACACTTCAAAATGTCCTTTGTTTCAACTTTGGAAAAAGAAAAAGCAAAATGAAAATGTGCCATCAATACTAACATGGTCAGAGCCTTTTCCTGGTTTCTTTCCTTTCAATTTTACATGACCATTGAAATAAAAAAAAACTTTTCAACCTTCAGAGGGAAATGGCATATATTTTTCTTTTCTACAAGTTGTCCATAAACATGTACAACCTCTCCTGCCTCTGCTAGGAGATGATAGATCAATCTTGTCCTATTGCAATGAGTGTAGACTGGAACAAAGAAAGGATGACAGAGTCTTTAGTAGGGGTAGGAAATGAGACATGGTGAGAGCAGTCTACTTTTGTTGGTAGTCATTTTTTTCTGTCTGAGTTGACTTTGTTCAGAGCCATCCCCACTCCTTAGACAGTCTGGTAAGAGGGGTACCCGCACAGCACAGACACACCAGGATGGGTCAGATTGGTTTTCATACTCTTGAAATCCTCATACCATGCAATCTATATCACCTGCAGAGCTTATAGCCTGCTTCTCCAAACAATTGTCCTAGACTGAGTAGTGGCATGGGAAGGATGGGACACCTACTGCCAGCTGAACCCTTTCATCTTTCTTCTGCTGAGCTGTGGGGATAGTTCAGGCAATGTAATCATAGAATCATAAAATCATAGACTAGTTTGGGTTGGAAGCTACCTTTAAAGGTCATCCAGTCCAACCCCCCACAATGAGCAGGGCCATCTTCAACTAGATCAGGTTGCTCAGAGCCCTGTCCAACCTGACCTTGAATGTTTCCAGGGATCGGGCTTCTACCACCTCTTTGAGCATTCTTATCGTTTCACCACCCTCAATGTAAAAAATGTCCTATCTCAAGCCTAAATCTCCCCTCTTTTAGTTTAAAACCATTACCCCTTGTCCTACAGCTACAGGCCCTCAATATGGACCAGTGGAGAGATGCTTAGGAGGTAGATTTGGTCCCAAGAAAGTTCTTCTGTATGACACTGAAAAGGAATAAAGCAACATTAAGGGTTTGTAAATACATCAATCTTTCCTAGAAATTATTTTAGAAACTCTCTCTTTTGTAATCTTTCTCAGATTTTAACAATTCTGTATTCACAGAAGAAGGAACACTTCAATTTCTGAGTGGAAGCTTTCTGTACTTTTTTTTTTTTTTTTTTTGAGAAAATAATGGCTTTTTAAAGACATTTCCAGTATTTAATTAACAAACCAGACAGAAATTTTTGGTGTTTAACATCTTTTTTTTTTTTCCTCCTTAAATCTGAGACCAAAGAGGAGAAATATCATATTTAGTGGGAGTGTCTTCTCCTTTGTGAGAAATTGGATTATTTTGTCAAGATTTCACTGCCTAGATGTAATAACTGAGCTAAGAAATTAAAACTGGAGGTAAATTTGAGGAAGAAGCATGAAAACCAGGTAATCCAAAGTGTTAAACAGAAACTGGTGATGAGAATATTTTTAATGTAATTTTTTTAAAAAAGTTTGAAAGCACCTCTTCAGTAAAAGAAAAAAAAAGATTTTTGCAGATTTTGATGGCATTTGCTGGAGGGAAAATGTGAGGGAGAAGAATAAAACAGAGCATTGTCCATTCCTCCTCATAAAAATTGTACAGTACCCAGACCCTTCGCTTAGAGCGAACAGTTTTGTCCTGCAAAGGGGAAGAAAATAAAAGAAAAAAGACAGGGAGGAAAAAAAAAGGAAAAAAAAAAAAAAAGAAAAAGAAAAGAAAAAAGACCAACAACTTCCAGCTATGCTTCAGGAGGAATTTCATATGGAGCTAACTAAGGAAAATCGGCATCTCAAAGCTTCTTTGGTCCCGTAAGTGAGGGGGGTAATAAGTGACAGATCCAGTGGGGTGAGGGCAGCGAGGGAGCGGGACGGGTGCTCGGGAAGGCAGGTGCTGCAGTCAGTCTCCTCTCTGCCAGGAAACGCAGGAAGAATGCATGACCAATTTGGTTTCAGAGCAGAATACTCTCTTTAATGGACAGAAAACACTAACCTATTATTTTTTCTCTTCCTCTCCTTTTTTTTTTTTTTTTTTTTTTTTTTTTTCCCTAGTTTTAACCCTTTGACAGGACAAAGGACAAAGCTCACATCTCTGTTGCAACCTATTTTTACTCCGCCAATAGCTTCCGTGTTACCTAGAATCCTGGACAAATGCACTGTTGTGTGAAAAGAAAATAAACATCCTGAGAGAGTCGGATTATCTGAGAGAGATGAAATCAGGGTAAAACACACAAAATATTCCCCTGTTATCTAAGCACTTGTCTTTTCTTCACTTGCTGCAAAACCAACAGGAATTGTACGGCTCTGACAAACGCCGTTGGTATTTAATGTTTTGACTATGGGGGATCTCAAATGAGGAGAATCTTCTGCAGGAAGATTCTGAAGTGGCCTAACACTATGGGAAAATCTGGCTTAAATAAGCATATTTTGATATGACACTTAGGCTTTGCTGAAAACAAGGGCCAAAGCTGCTTTGTACAAGATCAAACCTCAAAGTGGCTTAGATCAGCTCAATAATTTGATTGTCATCAATCACAATGATCACTGGTGACTTTTCTTCCTCGAGATTATGTCTATTTCACTGTCCATGCTTGTGAATACATGTACTCTTTCCAAAAGATATACAGGTTAAAGCTTACTCATAGATAACACGGGGGTGTAACCACAGTGTAAAAAGCACAGTGATAACAGCACCCTATACACATCGTTACACATGTCCTATAGGCAAGGCACACTAACCACACACCAGTAGCATACACACAGCCATGCACATGTATTTCCAGGCTTGAATATTTGTTCCCAAATACGGTTCAGGTTTAAGGGTTCTGAATATGCAACAAGAGATAATATCATTCTACCAAGATTTTCTTTTTTCCTGTGATAAACCTGGAGTTAATAGGCATGAATTGTGTGCTCTTAAAAAAAAAAGGTTCCCTCCTATGTCCCACAGATGCACATTGAAACTTATCCTCCCGCCTCCAGCTTACTCAGAGTTTTCCAATAGCTGAAGTAAATTAACATTAAAAAAAAAAAAATCACTGTAAAAAAATATTAATTTTATGACTCAGTAGTTTGAATTATAACCTATGACCAGCCCAAGACGTTTCAAACACAGGACAGAAGTATGACTTTACTTGGACTTATTTTTTGAAAGCCCTTGATTTGTATAGATTCATGTTTTTCGAGTTCTGGATGCTACAGTGATAGGAAAGAAAAAACTATTTTCCTGTTTGTATGTTCACACGTGCACATGCACGTGTCTAATATAAATTATACACTTTTGGTTTATGTGTGGGTGTATATGCATATGCATAGGCATATGTATATGTATTGTATAATGCACAGGCTTTAGGATTTTTTTAAAAAATCAGTGTTTCATATCTGTGCTTTAAAATAAACTGTTTTTATTCCCCATATTAAAAAAAAATGCTAATGAAATTAAGGGTTGTTTAAATCAGATGCAATTAAAAAAAGCACACATTTCTTTTTCCTAGAGTACACAATTGTATTCAGTGTTTGCAACACAAGGGTCTGCCTGTAGGATAAATAATGTAATGGGTTTTGTGATTTGATACTAAAAGCATAACAAAATCCTACAGCTGTAGCATCATTTTTCTCCACACTCACTTTTTAAAATTGCATATTTTGTACAGTTAAGAAAAAAATCAGAATCTTTGTCTAGGAAAACCAATTTCCAGCATAATAGGTAATTGCATATAATTACAGGAATTTTAGAAAGTGAAACAAAGAAACAAAGAACCTTGATTGTGTTGTTGTTTTGTGATTGAGATTCAATTGACAGCTGATAACTTTCAACTTTTACATTTTTTATCCCTTCAGTAAAACAAAACACATGTAACTTTTGCACAAATTGTGGAACAGAGACTAATATGCAAAAGATCCAATTTTCACTGGCACCAGAGACAACATTTTTAAAGGTAATGAAACGCTTAAGGATATAAGAGATCTAATGGGATTTTCAAAAGTACCTCAGTGCCTAACTTCCAATTTTGCGTGTCCGAGTATCTTGGAAAAAAACATCTGTCCAGAGCTTCCAAATAATTTTACATGTAACCATTGTACAAACTCCCTTTAGAAAACTGAATAGTACAAAGATACCATCAAGCAAACATCTTCATAATTTGTTGTTTCCCCCATACGTTTAGCAACCATTTTAGCAAGATCAGGACAACTTCTTCTAGGTCAAGTAGAAAATGTCTTTGAACTCTTGTTAACATAGGGTTTTGACATACGACCAGGCCTGCTGTAGCCAAATAAATTCTCTTTTTTTTTGTCTAAATGGCAGGAACTGAAAACACATATGCTACTCCATCATGGTCTAATCACGCTTTGCCTTGTATCTGCCACAGGTTGTAGTCACACATCAAAGTTCTGCTGGGACACATGTATCTGACAAGCTACTGCTCTGTATCTAAGGAGAAAAGTGCATCCTTTTTCTGACCTGGGTTTGGGCATATAACTTAATTTTGGACATCTTAGTGGGACACATTCAGTGGAAACTTAACTCAAAGGATAGTAAGTGGAGACAGATGATACACCAACATGGGCACCATGATGAAGGTTGCTTTTGTTTGATACTGAAAGAAATATAAGATAAATCCAGGCACACCTTCTTCTTCATGTTCCACAACAAGCTTCAAAAGAGAGTTATAAGAGTGAACCCGTTTTTTTTCCAGATGAAGACAAAAACCCAAGCACCACTAAGCTCAAACATTTTGACATAAGGTCACAAAACTTCCCACCAAGTTTGGAATCAAGCAAAAGTAATCCCAATGAGAGGAAGCTCGGAATTATTGAGGAAATGTTTTTCATTTTTATTATTATTGTAAAATGCCGATGACTCAAACTGGAGTTATTCCTGGCAATATTGTTTCTAACATGCTCACCTCTCCCTCTGCAATTTTAAAACTCCCAAAATGTTCTAAATGTCCAGTTATGAGGTTTCTAATATAGGGGGGGTGGGTGGAAATATCTCCCTTTTACTCAATTTTCCTAGCTTGGAATTTAAGTTGATTCTAATTTTAACAAAATACAGAATTAAAAAAAGAAGGAAAGAAGGAAACAGCAGAAGAGAAAGAAAGAAAGAAAGAAAGAAAGGAAGGAAGGAAGGAAGGAAGGGAGAAAGAGAGAAAGAGAGAAAGAGAGAGAGAAAGAGAGAGAGAAAGAGAGAGAGAAAGAGAGAGAGAAAGAGAGAGAGAAAGAGAGAAAGAGAGAAAGAGAGAGAGAAAGAAAGAAAGAAAGAAAGAAAGGAAGGAAGGAAGGAAGGAAGGGAGAAAGAGAGAAAGAGAGAAAGAGAGAAAGAAAGAGAGAAAGAGAGAAAGAGAGAAGAAAGAAAGAAAGAAAGAAAGAAAGAAAGAAAGAAAGAAAGAAAGAAAGAAAGAAAGAAAGAAAGAAAGAAAGAAAGAAAGAAAGAAAGAAAGAAAGAAAGAAAGAAAGAAAGAAAGAAAGAAAGAAAGAAAGAAAGAAAGAAAGAAAGAAAGAAAGAAAGAAAGAAAGAAAGAAAGAAAGAAAGAAAGAAAGAAAGAAAGAAAGAAAAACTTTCCAAGTGATTCAGTTGTCCAGGAGTGGTGTCAGGACAGAGGTGGACCTCTGAGAGGAGCAGGTCTGTGCTTGCTGGAGGAGTAGCTGCTGCCTCAGCCTGGGAAAGCAAGGCAGGTTATTAAAGGAACAAAAGTAACCGCAACTTCCTCTCCTAACGCCCCAAGTGTGACTGGCCTGGCCTAAAGGATCACCATTTCCCCAGGACAAGTTAGAAGTTTCCTGGAGTCATCAAAAAACTCATCTTAAGTCCCTCTTTCTCATCAGTCTTGCCCTTTGATATGAAGGGACTTTTTGGGGAACCCAAATGGTGTCACCTAATGCTCCATCTATACTCGTGGAGGTGACTTTTCATTGCCCAGAGCTCTGAGAGCTCCGTCTTAGTGTGGCTTCTGTTCCCTCCTCCTGCCCCTGCTCAGTGTACTAATCCTATCCAGAGATCTAACTAGAGGGGTGCCCTTCATGATCCAAAGCCCACTTGCAATAGCAATGATTAAAATGACTTTATCTTGCCTTAAATAATCTCACATGGGTTCTCACAATTCGGCTCTGTTTTCATTGTTCAAATCCATAATATCAGGCTGGAGCAACTACTCAACAAAGCTGCTCTTTCCTGACCCCTTGACTTCTTGGGCAAGGAATATAATGACCTCCATTGATTCAGCTGCTAGTAGCAAGAGTGAAGGGGAAGAGGTTTCCCATTTCCTCCCCAGTGAGGCTTCTAGGTTGGTGGAATTGTTAAAAGATTTTGTTTTCTGTCCAAGACAGTCTTATACTGATGCCAGGGTTGCGTGCAGGAATAAAAACAAGGAACAGAGACAAGTGGGAGACAAGTAATTTAGATGAGGGAAATATTTGCTCCATGCAGGATATCCGTCTCTTTTGAAACAGATATAGCTAGAATGAATCTCGGTTTGTAGAATGGCGATGACAAATACAGAGTAGAGGAGGAGAGTGCAGCACAGGCAGAATAAAAACCCCCATTACCTTTGCAGTTCAGTCTGATAACTCAAGGTTTATGCTGGGGATTAAAGAGAGGTGGAAATTCCACCTGAGATCTTTAATGGCTGACCTAGAATAACAGGTAGCCACCTTTCAGATTATTCTACAGGGGGTTTGGATATTGCCCCGCTTGGAGTCCTGGACAAAAAGGTGTCTGCATTAAGTGAAGAACCTCTCTAGAAGATATAGAAGTTGTTCAGGTCCACTGTGCTCTTATCTTCTAGGTCAAAACACCAGCAGCAAAGAGACACGACATCTATCAGCATTTGCAACTTAACAACACCCCTTGTAAGCATAACCCACATTCAGGTAAGAAAACATATTTGGTAGAAACATAGGAGGGAAGAAAGATTAATAAAACATGACTACTGGAGGATCTAGATACAGTCTAAATTTCTGTGTTTTCACAGTTAAAAATAAAAACACATTAAAGCCAGTGATGTATTTTTATAGACTTTTCAAGAAATTCTCATACAGACTGAATGAAATAAAGGAATCCTGCTATGAACACAAAGTAGGACCATAGTTTTGCTTTTTGTTTTCTTTTTCCTCTTTTTTTATTGTTGAGTTTTTATAGGATTCCTTTTTTAGGAATAATTAGGAATACCTGAAAGGTTCAAAGAGCTTCTACAGCCTCCTCAAATATTTAGCAAATAAAGAGTAAATGGAAAGGATTTCTTCCTGCTTTACTAATTTTTTTCATTCATTTCTTTCCTATCGAGTAGTGACAGGAGCTCACGTGTTCTGTAGTTTTGCAGGGATATCTTTCATGGTTTTCCTCATCATCCCATGGTGTAACCAATACACAACACTAACCTCCTCTCCCTCCTGTGCCCACACGTAAGTAACCACAGAACTATGGGCCAGACTAT
>NW_010328202.1:20147-23607 GCF_000700745.2 Antrostomus carolinensis | reverse complement strand
TCTTTCCTCTAGATTTACATTGTTTTAATGGAGATCTCATTATGTATGTCCTCAAACTAGAGATAGAAATGGTTGTGAAAGGACCTGAAGACACCTTCTCAGCAGAGCATTAGTGTTCACTAACATTTAATTTCTAAGACCTCAGTCCAAGTGCAGGTCTCATAAACAGGGTCTTATTCTGCATGCTGATCTGCAGGCTAATACTTGTTCATTTAACTGTTTCACAGCTCATCCATGTATTTTGCCTTTCAAAAACATTTCATGTGAAGATTTAACATCGCTGAGCTACTCTTCCCTTTGCTTTGTAAGTTTTTACCTTCCAGGGGAACCAGAGAGCAACCAGAGTTTAAAGGAAAACGTACTTTCCTTTGAGTGAAATTCCACTTACTATATTTTGAAATAATTATTTAAAATATTTCTAGCAGGGAAGGGTGGATAGGTAACCAGATTCTCAGCGTATAGTGTAAATATACAGCTAGAAAGGCAAAAACGGGAGGGAAAAAGGACCAACCACATAGGCCAAGTATTTGTCTTTTGTGCGCATTGTACCAAATGCACAAGAGAAAGAGCCTTTGGGATCACAGGAAGAAAACTGGACAAAGTTAGACTTGATGAATATTTTTTATTAGAGGTTTTAATTGGTTTCAGTTCCTGGACACTTTGAGGCATGTGACTTTTCTTCCTGGTATGGGATAGGATTATTTTTAAAGTCTGAATATTTCTGTAGCATGGAGAAAGCTGTCTATGCACAGCCCAGTAGTAATGCAATCAATACAAGTTAAAACCAGTGTGAAACCTTATGTGTTTGTGAGTCAATTAGATTCATCCACCAGAGGTCATTAGATGATCAAATGATACTTTCCTACTGTCTTTATAAGTAAAGGTATCAGCACTCTGTGCTATAAAAAAAATGCATTTTCATTAATAATAAAAACCTTGAAGGAGAAATAAAAGTGTTATGAAGTAAATTATCACACAGTGAAGTTCATGATTTTAAATAGCTTTGATAAGAAAACAAAAATGGGTTCTGAATAATATTACCAAGAGAAATTACAATGCTCATGAATTCTTATTCTAAAATGATAGGAGGTGTTTAAAAGGTAAGTTTGACTCTCCATTATTCAAATGACATATTTCTAATTGTACTATATGAATGGCATAAACTCTGCCTAGAATGCTTCATGACTATAGAAAATATGAAGTAATATGAGAGAGGTATCTAATTGTGCTTTTAATGAGATGGAATGAATCTCCGAGGCTTTGGTCTTGCATACCTTTACATCAATGGAAACCAGAAGTCCTTCTGTCAAGTAAAAGAAGTGGGTTTGAAAACAAAGAGAAGCTTTCTGACTTTTCCCTCTCCAGTTTCTCCTTACCCTCAATTTGACTTTTTTCTTTCCCTTAGTTTCTCTACTTATGGTAGCATTTTGTCCTTCTTTCTTCTCAAATACCCTCTTCTTTCACTTCACATATCATCTAAATGCAATTCCTTTCTGTTTTGACTTATATTCTTCAACTCTTTTTTTCCATTTCTAGTTTTAGCTTTGAAATTTTGTTAATTTTGGGTCTGATCTTGTAGTTGGTTGTGGAAGAAATGATCCTTATGCAGGATTAGTGACGTAGCTGATAATTTCACGTTGCTACCTGTGCAAGATAGGATTGCTTCCCAAAAGTAGAGTTGTCCTCTCTAGTGTATTAAAACAAGTAGTGGATAATTAGTAGGAGGTTTTTGTGACTGAGGAATTCATAATTGATCTCTGCTAGCTTTCCAGACAAATTATTTCTTTGCTACCAGAATTCCTCTCAAAGTCAAATAAAAACGAATGCAATTGTTAGTGCTCTACATTCTTTTCATGCTGTGAAACTCAGCTCCAGCACATGTGCACTGCAAACATCTGGTTCAGAGCCCTTCTATCCAGGTTTTCCCCAACATATTCTCCTTTCCTTCCCACCAGGTAGTGGGCGCATCTTTGATGAGGACATTGCCACTGGCAAAGCAATATTTTAATCAAAGGATGAAGTCAAAGCTACTGAGAGGGCTCTGGCAGCTGAGAGCTGGGTTTGTATTCAGATCTCGGGCAGTGGGGCAAGGAATGAAGGTACAGTAAAAATGAGCTGGGGTTCAGGTCAGGAACAATTTTAAGCTTTGCTCAGTTGTGAGACTCCTCTGTCCCATGAAAATAAGTGATACTGGTGCTTGACTCCAGCCATCACAAAGCCAAGATCTTTGCCTTGCCTAGGACATCATAGCTCTCCTGGGATCACAGTCTTGTTATTTGGGCCTTCGTCTTTAGCAGGAAATGTTAAATTTTAGCTTCTTTAGCCTGGATCCTTTTCCAGCTTTAGTATACATGGGGCATCTCATATCCCACACGGCTTGAAACAATCTGGATACCATATCTCAACTGTTGCTGAACAAAGAAGTGTTTGTTTCCGAGGAAGAGGAAACAAAAAGCCTGGGAAAAAGTTAAGAGGCCAGAGCATGCTGAGGCTTGGTACCCAGTAATGATCCTGTGATGTTGAAGAGCTGGGTGAAAAGGAGCTCTGGGAATGAAGGCTTAGGAGCTTCTGGTGGCAGATGATCTCTGGGGATGGAGTGGAGAAACTGCAGGGTGCTAGGCAGGAGGGGTGAAACAAGGTTGAAGGAATCTTTTAGAGCTGCTACTGGCAATGCTCATTTGGTGTTTAAATACAGTGACTCATGAATGTATGAGAATTCACAAAGACAGGAGCAATATGAGAGAATACTCCATGGATAGACTAGAATGTTCATTTGAATTCAGTTTTGAGACTGATTCTATTTCAGACCAATTTGAATCTGTGCAACCTGCCCTGAGAGAAGGGCAGCACACAGAGCAAGCAATGCTGTCAGGCACTGTGGCTATGATTTTAGCAGTAAATTAGTCAGTACCAGGTCATACCTCTAGGCTGGTACTGTTTTGGCCCAAGCAAATTGATACTGTCTTAAGAAATTCCCAGTAGTGATTTGAGACCTAGCCCAGGCCAGGGACAATTCCCAATAAGCATCTTGGACATGGCTTCTTCTGGAGTCTAAGACTAAATAAAGTCAAATTATGCCAGAGAGCCTGAGGGTGAAGGAACAGGCTGTCTTATGAGTTAAATAAGGGTTTGGTAGAGATTCTGGATTTTGTCATTTAAACACTTATTTATTTCAATGTATAAAAATATGGGGGGGAAGTAGATATCATTACTGGTTAGCTGTGCCTGAGGCTGCTGGAAGATATGACCTTACCTGTTGACAAGAAGTGTAGTATCATGAACAGTCCCATTAGCTGCAACAGATTGAATCAAAATAACATCACCTACACCTGATAACAGCTAGTTGGTCTGGGTTTCATCTGAGAAATGAAAACATGTGCATGTATGCATACACAAGTTTTAAATTAGACAGCAACTTTAAAAATTTAAATATTTTTAAATATAATTCAAAATATTCACA
>NW_010328202.1:0-20116 GCF_000700745.2 Antrostomus carolinensis | reverse complement strand
CCCTAAAAAATTGACAGCAAACTGACAAATCCAGAAATGATCAATTCGTATTTCTTCCTCTAGTAACCTCATACCAGTGAGTGCCTACAGCAACGAGCCTTCCTCAGCGCATGTCCAGTCAGTCTGGACTGTTTCCTCTATTTTTGGCCCACATTCCCTAACCCATGTGTCTTTATCCAGCTACTAGCTATACAGAGCAGTGCTGGAGATGTGCTCTCTCTAGTCTTTACCAGTGTCTAGGAAAAAATATGTTTATAAAATATGATCAACTTTAAACTCCAAAGGGTGCTTGTAACTAAACTCAGCCAGCTCTTACAGCAAGAGGCTCATTTCAACCTCCTGCCAAGACTAAAACCACACAGTGAATTTAATAATGCATTTCTATTTTTGCCTTCTAAATGTGCAATTATAGTAGAACTTCACTAATTTTATTTTCCCCAGTCTGTATGGTTCATGATGGACTCATACACTCCCTCCTCTTACTCTCCTACACCTGTACTCACCCCCAGCTCTCCCCACTTCTCCATGGATGCTCAAAGAGCAGCTGTGCTATTACTTTTCATGAGTTCTAAGCTTAGTAACTACTCTGAATATGATAGCCTGGTTTGGTTCACATGCAGTTTGACAGGTAGTTTAAAGTACAAAACACAAATCAGGTTTTCAGAATCAGATCCTTCAGCCATGGAGAATGAATCCTGAGTTGTAGAAGTAAAACTCTAATCTCAGTTAGAAAAGTATATATTGCTCAGTCATATCAGGTTCATCTTCTCCAATGACCAGACTCTAACTGTAGCCAAAGTAAGATGTTTCAAAAAGAGATCCCAAATTGGACAATTGTAAGCTGACTTAATTCCAAGAAGTATAGGGTATTTGTTTATCTGTGTGTTTTTGTCTCTTGGTTATATATTACTTTTTGGTTGGTATGTAAAGTGAAAAAAAGAGGGTTAAAACACAATCTCACCTCACTCTAATGAGCTCTCCTGGGACCTTCATAAATTTCTGTTATATCAGTGTATTCATTTTAATGGGGCATGGCAATTTGCTGTATCAGAATAATGAAACATAGAGTTGTAAGGCTGGAAGAGACCTCAAAAGGTCACCTCTTCTATGCCCTGGCCCTAGGGCAGGATCAGCTCTACCTATGTTGTTTCTCAAAGATGATCCTCTAACCTGTTAGTAAGGGCCTTTAATGAAGGAGATGCCACAGAAGGTCTAGTTTGAACACCATCACACAGCACTTTGCAAAGATTACCTCATATTGAACAACATACAAGTGACTATTTTAAAATGAAACATGCAAGTCAAAAACAAAGAAGAGATGTGTACAATTTAAAGATGGCAAGCACTTGGGGAAAAAAAAAAAAGAAAACTAACATTGTGATATCCATGTAAATATTAAGAATTCATTCTAATAATCAAATTACTGGTGAATAAACTGATTAAGGCTGTTCAGGTTATAAATACAAACTTGACATAAGCAGCGTTCATATGCGTGAAGTCAGATTGCATCTCAACAGTTTTTGAGCTCCTATATAATGCAGAATAGCCTCAGTTTATCCTCACATATGTTAAAACGTTTCTAGGTATTTTGCTGCAGTAATAGAATGACATATCAAATGCCATGGATTAATTACATATAAAATGCCTTATTTTGTTAATTAAACAATTTTGCCTTTAAAATCCATTGGAAAGCCTCAACTTTATTTCTTCAAAAGTAAAATATAAATATAAGCACCTTATTTACTTCCCTTACTTAAACACCATATTTTATCAATTTTTAATTTGTAGTCGTATTTGTTTACTCTGTTTATGCCCTTTCTGTCCTGCTCTATTTTCCCTGACACAGGGATCAAACTGAACACTCAGATGAAGATGAAGGAGTGCTGTGGACTTTTGTAGCCATGTCAGATTTGCAGGGTTATGTTCTCTCCGTATCTTTATGTAGGTAACAGCCATGATTTAGCAACTTCCTCATTAGCAAAGGTTTTCATTGATTAGTTTATTTATTTTGTCCTTGATAAGTTTAAATAATTGTGATTGGTTTTAGTCCCATTGGCCACAGGTATTGTATTAATACAAAGAACTTCTCATCTGCTTGTTTGCCCTCCCTGCTAACAGTTTTCCCAGCCCCCCTGTTTATTCTACCTTGTGTCTTATCTTTAAATATTAAAGATAACCATTCTTCTCTTGCCTTTAAATCAAGGTCCATTTATTATTTTCATCCAAACAAGCTTTATTTTGTGACTTTGAGAATGCTTAGTTTTATGGCATATTTAAGAAACTACATTAAGACATGCCAGGAGATCACTCCTTTCTGGGAGAGGTTACATTTCTCTCTCGCACTCAGTTTTACTCCTGGATGGTTTCAGCTTAGGGAAATCAGCCTTTCTCCAAGCAGCTAGTACATGTATTAGTAGCTAAGAGTGCATCCTGCTTGCAAATCACAAGCAGAATTAGGTCATGAGGCCACGTGCACCTAGGCAACCATCAGTTTTAGTTCAGCAATCAATTCAGTGTCATCCACCCGTACTAGGTTTGTTAAAGCTTCATGGTAGTGCTGAAGGACAGAAATCGCAAACTGGTTATTTATTCTAAGGAGTCTGCTGAAGCATAAAGACACCAAGGCTACTTCTGCACCAAAAAATGAAAGAGGATGGAGCAGATGTTGAAGCATTGAGTTGTGGTTTTCCAGACTGTTTAGCAGCTGGCACAGTTCTTGGTATCTTTTTGGTCTGTACTGTTTCGTACTATGTCAGGATCTACCACACTATTCAGGATTTGTCACAGATTATCTGGACGTGGCCAGCCTCCATTGGGTTAAGGAGAAAGAGGAAGAATTTTGCTGTGTTGTGCCTGCCTTAAATTTCTATGTGTATCTAGAGTCCTTATATGTACATACTCAGATCTGCTGTACTTGTGGCCACTTGACATGCCCTCCTCTGTCCTCCTCCTTCAGTGTCCCTTGAAGGACTTGTTCATCTAGACCTTTCCAAGCACTTCTAGTGCACATGGACATCAGGATGGCCCCAGATCTCTCTGTGGTTGTTTTCCGTCAGTGTGTATAATGATGATGGCTGTCTACAGCCATTTACATAAATATTGACTCAGGTTCAAACTGGACCTTTAAACACTGAACATAGAATCATAGAATGGTTTGGGTTGGAAAGGACCTTAAAGATCATCTAGTTCCAACCCCCCTGCCATCAGCAGGGACACCTTCCACTAGACCAGGTTGCTCAAAGCCTTATCCAACCTGGCTTTGAAAACTTCCAGGGAGGGGGCATCCACAACATGGCAGCATTCCTTGTCTACCTCATGAAATGGCAGCAGTTTCTACTTGGTAAGGCATTATGCTCCACCTCATCTTGAGGAAATGTCAAGCCAATGCTTTCCAGGAGTACCCTGAACTCCCTCCTTATCAGCCACGTGGTGGTGGGGTGATTCTTCATCCATTTTGCTGTAGTAGGCTTCCATGCAGAGCAGTATGAACTGTTCCCTGAGAAGGCAAGAGCAAGAGCAAGAAGCAACGTGACTCACCAGTTTAGCAGTTATCACTCACTTGAGGTGGATGTGGGCCCCACCCATGTTCAAAGGACTCTTTATTTTGCATTTTGTTACAGTTATTTCACGTAACAGAGAAACAATTTTGGAAGCAAGGGCTGGAGCTAAGATCTTTGTGCTGTAAATTTTCTAACTCCAGATGTTAATGTTCTTTTCTTTCTTTTGCAATCCTGAGTTAGCAAGACGAAACTGAGAACAGACCTTCTCCTTGCTGTTTGGATGAGGAAATGCTTACTGTAGCACAACTTAAAAAAAAAATACAGTTGAGGTACTGGCTAGTGATTTAATTGGCAATTACAAGTGGTTTGCTAGCAGTGTACTTCCCTTTGAAGCATGAGGTGTGATTCACCTTTAAGGACTTTCTTGATATAAGTCATCATGGGATTGCATGGGCCAGGGGCTACACAGCCAAGATGTATAATGCCCTTGTGTGTGGTCTTTTTGCAGGGAGTGAGGAAGTGGTAAGGGAAAGGGGGTAAGAGCAGTTTGCATAAATACAATCGTATAATCATAGAATGGTTTGGGTTGGAAGGGACATTTAAAGGTCATCTGATCCAACTACCCTGCAGTGAGAAAGGACATCTTCAACCAGATCAGATTGCTCAGAGCCCCGTCCAACCTGACCTTGAATGTTTCCACAGATAGGAGTTCTACCACCTCTCTGGGCATCCTGTGCCAGTGTTTTACCACCCTCATTGTAAAAGATTTCTTCCTTACATCTACTCTAAATCTCCCCTCTTTTAGTTTAAAACCATTACCTCTTATCCTATGCAGCCATTTCAGGGAAAATGAGATCCTCACTTACCTACTAGCATAGACATAGCCCTGATGTATATCTCTTTGGAACATAATTTCTGTGTAAAAAATCTGAGAATAAAATGTTTTATTTTATCCTTCTATTCTGGTAAATTTAGGGGTAATTACATTTCACAGAGATGTGGAATGACTCTACCTCTCTCATATTTTTGACCCAATTTTTCTGAAATATATGCAACTGGCCACTGGAGATTCCAAGGTCATCCCAAAATACAGAGACAAAACCTAAACTATTTGTACTAAAGAAATGCAGGGTTTTTTTCCTTTCAGGATTTCCAAAGCCATCATCTTACAAAAAGAAAGGTTCAACATATTCAGTTACACCATTGCTCCTTCATCTTCAAGGCAATGCAGTTGCAGAAAGTCTGTTCTGAATAGCACAGCTGCTGATCAGTGCTGGATTAAGCTGTGTTCCAAGAGGATCTGCTTGCAGAATAATTTGAAAAAAAAAATTATGAAATTTGCTTGGTGCAAGGCTATACTTGACTGCAGGCAGACAAGAAAGCAGACTTCTAATGCTGACACCCAAAACCAGCTCTCTGCCCTACTAACTCAAGAGTCTGAAGTTCCTTAAGGATATTTACACCTGAACAGCAGAAATATCATATCACCATATGATGAATTATAGTAAATTATATTAACCATGAGTGATAAGGAGAAGGATGCCTCCACAACTACCTCAAATCTCACATATGCAGCTGTGTATATGTGTATGTATAGATATATACACGTCTATATACCTCTATATACCTATAACTATCTCGCTATAAATTTATACACACTGCGACAGACACACATATGCAATTTAAATATTAACGACATATTTTAATCTGTAAAACATCTGTGTAAACACTAACTTACTTACTGACCTCATTGGAAATGCAGAGAACAAACTCTGACTGAATATTTTCAGCAGAGACGAAAAGAAACTGAAATGACAGGTCTAAATTCAGTACCATTAAAATACAGAACCAGGGGGGTTAAAACAAGTCAGATGGTCTGTACCAGATCTGTATTATGTATTATGCATGTGTTTTAGACAGTTCTGTATGTTGGCGGAATGATTTCCAAAGAAAGAAGTTAAAAGTTGTGACCTGTCTGCTTTTGATTTACTGAGGTCACAGAGAGCGGATACCTCTTCTTCATGGAGAGTTATATATGCAAATCAGTGCACAGATAAGCCAAGTGTGGGCAGTACCTCCTCGTTACTTGGGAAAATATGCCTGTTTGGCTCCTTATTGCTGCATCTCTGATACAAAGATGGATTTGCTAGAGATTTGGGGGTTTGGGGGGGGTTTTGGGGGGTTTTGGTTTCTTTTTTTTTTTGTTTTGTTTCTATTTTTTTTCTGGTAGAGCTTCACTAAAGGTTTATTCATTGAAAGCCTGGATGGCTTGTGAATGTTTTGTCCTCCTGAGCAGGGGCATTGCCAAAAGGGACAGAAAACCAGCTCCCTACTAATGTCAGTCGAACGCCTAGAACAGCTCTGCCGTAGTGAATGAGAGTCCTGGGAAGTGTTTGTAGCCTAACAAAAAACAAAAAACAACAAAAAAAAGGGGGTTGGTATCTGGGCCAGAGGGTGAGAGCTGTTACATGTGTCTCTGTCTCCTGCTGCTTGGGGCCACCGGAGTTCATGGAATAACAATAAAGAATTAGGGAGCAAGAGGCACGTGTGCTGCAGCTGATTCTGACGGCTCAGAACTGAGCCATTCATCGTGCCCCGTGCAAATGAGTTATCGGGACCAAGCAGATGGGACTCCGTGTGTGCATGTGCATGTGAGACAAGGAGAGTTTGGTGTCACTTAACTTCTGCTTTATTGTCAGATCATCTCTTTTTATGGGGTCTTCTCATCTCATTCATGGGGTTTGGGTTTTTTTTAATATGTAAACCTTTCACTGGAGAAGTAGATGTGAAAGCTGTGAGTTGCTTGTCAAAGAAGAAAACAAACAAACAAAAAAGCCCAGGCCCCAAACATTTACCAGACCATGGTAATTACATTTACTGTGACACTTTTGGCATTTCCTCTTCTTCTATGGAGAAAGCTGCATCTAAAGTGACAGTGGCAAATAAAGAAGGGTTTGAAGCATTGATCTTTTGTTTTAATGGTGACTGTAGTGGAAAGCTGCAAGGCGAAGCCTGTGGGTGTCAGTGGAAGAGCTCTGTTGGCATCTCCAGTCTTGAGTTCAGACTCAAACCAGAATAAAGAAATAACACAGGATTAATCCTTTCAGTGTGAGCTAGACAGAAGTTAAATATTCAATATAAACTGATGTCTTATATGATTATGGAAGAGAGAGGTGTGTAAGGGAGAGGGTTGAATGGTCCTCAGGAGGAAGCTCTCATTCTTACGATGGATTATTAAGGTAAGTGAAGGAGTGAGCTCAGGCTATTCACCAGGCATGTTCATCACAAACTTTAGGGAAGAAGAAGTCACATTTGGTGTTGGTTCCTATTTAAGTTGAGTTATACAGAAAAATTTTCCTTTTATGTCAACAAGATTAGTGCTGGGAACCAAGGCCAGAAGCAGTGGGCACTGTGGCACATGCCTGTAAATGGTTTTATTGGGGTTAATGGTGCCTCTTGCAGAATAAAAGGCTGCAAGAACTCAAACACATGCACATTCCCATGGGCTTTGTGTCTATACTGAGAAAAACTGGGAACTGACCCTGAGTCATGATTACAGACAAGAAAGGCATTAACATAGTAAGGCAATGAAAAAACAGAGGGGTTATGAAATTGTTCAACAGAATATTTGGAATGAGTTGGCTGAAAAATGTCTATCTATTGAATACATGGGTTTTCACAAGTAATTTATTTTGCCTAGTTTAGTATTGAAGAAAAAGGAAAAGGTAAAGAAAGTGGAAGTTTCAGGAAGTACAAAAATAACCCAGTTCAACATTATTTAAAAAAAAAAAATCTTTTGGGCAGTAGATATTTTCAGTTTTGAATTTTGAAGTGATTTATGGTAAAAGGAAAGGCTGAAAAGAGGAAATATTTTGAAGTTATTCAAATGAAAAAGTTTGGCTGATCCATATCTGCCGCGGGCATTCAGGCGAGCGAGAAATGAACACGGACGCATCTATGAGATGTAAGTTCAAATCCAACTTTATTACACTAAGGCTGCGTCTTATATACTGTCTTGAGACAAAGGCTATAATTCAATTGGTAAATTACTGCTGTACACACGCATAGAACAACTATATAATTGGTTAAGCTTGTACATCGTGCAATTATATGATAGGTTAAGCCTTAAGTCACATTTACACATCGCTCTTCTTGTTATTCTACTTACTATCTCTTGCTTTCCGCTTGCTTCTGTTATTCTACTTGCTATCTCTAGCTTTCCGCTTGCTTCTGTTATGCTAAGGTTCGAGCTCTCTCAGAATAACTAAGGCCCCAACACATATCTATTCCTAGAACCATTAGATTTTTTCCCAGTCAGTATTAGAGGGGTAGAAGACTCACGATTTTATTTAGTCTTCTGAGTATGTGGGCAAATACTTGGCCTATGTCTTGGTCAACAACCAGACAAGTCAGGAACTGGACTATATCTATGAAGTCAAGTAACTGCGCAGACTGAATTATTATAGCTTTTGTGTCAGTCAATATTTTTGAGATGTTAATAGATACACATACATACTCGTACATATATATAGTCTCAACTTTGGGCAAAAAGAAAATAACTGTATTTTTACATTAAATAAAACAAGGATACTTTGCATCATTCAATCCACCTCCCTGAAAAAAAAACCCATTTTTTGGGAAAATGTTCACTTATCCAAAAAAGCTCATCTTCACTCCGACGCAGTTTCAAACTAAATGCTTCAACCAACCATAATTATTCACGCTATCTACCCTCTTTTCATATCAACTTCTGCAGGAAAATGAAATGGTTATTTCTTTGTGGTTAAACTTGCAAATATATCTTATTATAAAACTACTGGTTCTACCCTCTCTGCTTCAGAAAATTAGTTTGGTTGGCAAATTGTTGCATTTATTTGCAGGATCAAGGGAATCATCTAAATTTGAAAAAAGCACAGACTTTTTTTTTTCCACTTTCAGTTTTATTAAAAATTACCTTGAATATTGTATTTACTTCTCTTATCTCCATTTCTTTACCCCTAAGGAGGAATATCATCAGTTTGATTCTAATAATGCCTGGTGGGTCCACTATAAAAACTCTCTGTAAAAATGATCTCTCTACCCAAAAGACAGCAGCTTAAAAAGGAAAAGCAGATAAAGTGTGATTAGAGTGGGTTCTTTTTTTCCTGAAATATAAACAAACCTTGATATCAAAAGCTACCTTCTTCTTAAAATGCTGACTTCCAGTAGCAATCTTATTGAAATCCTCATGGAAGCTATTATCAGAATATTTTATGAAACTTGTTGCGTACTGAAAGGCAACTTTAAAGGATTTATTTTTTTTTATTTACCTTTTGGGGAAAAAAAAGTTACAATGAACAATTAAAAGCTTTTATTTGGATAACAGAGAACTGAAGGTCAGAGAAATATGAAGTGACTTGTGCAAAATCCCAGTTGTGGAGCCTTGAGATTCCACACTGGAAGGAAAGGCATTTGGACACAGTCTTAAGAAGTCAGTTAAGTGTCAGAAACCTAATTTAGAAGGAAAAAAAAAAACAAACAAAGAAAAAAAAAACAGCAGGATCAGGAGAAGATAAGAAAAAGTCTTAGAGAAGATGGTTTGGTTTTGGTTTTGTTGTTTTTTTTATTATTGTTTGTTTTGTTTTTAATTCTAGTAGGTCTTACAGCTCTCCTGGGTGCTTTCTATGATTCTGGTCTCACCAGACCCTAGTCAAATAAGATACTGCCTGGTGGTGAGTACTTTGTGAACTTGAAAAAGCCAGTAACAGCTGCATTTGAAATTCAGACTCTAAATGGTGAATTACCTGAACTAACTGCAAAGTCAGCCTCTTTTCCTACTTTACTACCAAACCTTTCACTGAGTTTGAACTTTCAGAAATCTTATGCTTTGGTTAAATTTAAGGGATATCTGGTACTGATCAAGGAAAGTTGTGAATCAAGTTGTGAATAATCTGGTGTCCATTCCTTCCTCCACTGGTAAAAGACAAATCTAGGCTTTTGTGTAAGAATATTCCCTTCTGTTAACATAGAAAACATTAGTGACTGGTCTGGCTTCCTAAGGAAACAACACTAAAGCAACTATTCTGTCTCCTCATCCATCTGTCTGTAAGTCCCTCCTCTTCTACTCTATACCTTTTGACACTCCACCAAGGGCATGGTGTGGACTTGGATTTCCCCTTTGTGTGGGTTTGGGATACTCATCACTAGTCACTGCATTACTGGGCACAGCTTAGAGGGTTAGATAGCACTAAAAACTATCTCCAGTGAGGAGTTTGCATGTGGCAATCCATTTTTTTGTGAGGTTAAGATGATTTAGCTGTATCAACACAAGCCAGTGAAACAGAGAACGATTCCCAGATGATTTTATTCAAGAGCAAAGACATAGCTGAAGGTAGCTAGGTTTCTACAGATTCAACAGAACCAGCAGCTGGGTAGACAAGAAATGTCAGCGCCTTTGTTAAAAGGAAAAACAACTAGAATGAGCTTCTAAAGAAATCAATCTTTGCTTCAATCTTAGATCCATCGTGTGGTTTTGGGTTTTTTTTTTGGGTGGGGAGGTTGGGTTTTTTTTTGGTTTTTGTCCAATGCTATTTGTATCTCTGAGTTCTGCTTTTACTTTCACTGAGAGAAAACCAGACTTTCAGTTGTGCACAATGGAGATGACTCTGTGTTTGAGGACTGGTATTTCAAGTTGACAGTAAGAGGTCACATTGACCTCTTGAATATTAAGGCTGATAAAAGAACAAAACCAAAATAGAATCTCATAAAATTATGACTGAAAGTATTTTTTTTCTGTTTTAAAACAGAATACTTACCCTTTTTCACTAAATGAAAGTATTTATTAGTGTGCTATGTTTTCACAGTTCAAACGATTAATTAATATATCTTGTCATTAGCAATATGTTCTTTTCTGGGATTTGCTGTTGACTGGACTGGAATGTGGATCAGCCTTCAAACTGCTGAATCTACTTTTGGTTGAGATGTTCCTAAATATTATACCTGTCCAGAAAGAAACTTCTAAAAAGACAAAAAAATTGCCAAAACCCAAAAACAACTACAAAAAAACCCAACAGTCAGAAATTTTGCAGAACAGAGTAGTATAGCATCAGACCAGCTTAAAGCGTGTGGGTTACATTCTGTAACTTCTTTTCAATTCTTATTTCTCAGTAATATGTCTTTACACTTTTTAGACCAAATCATTTAGGTAAATGAAATATTCAGAATTATGAAGTTACACCTTCTTTAAAGCCTGCTTTTTGATCTGAATTTCTGGTTTGAAGGAATTAAAAACCTCTGTGTGGTACACACTTGAAAATAACCCTGACTTGCTTCAAAATCCAGTGAATGCATAACATTTTGCATAGCTGAAATATGGACACTGAAGCAGGAATCTTGGTTCATGAACTGGCATCCAAATTTTCTTGGATCTCTGAAAATCATGTCTCACCCTCAATGAGATAATAAAAGGAAAAAATAGAAGAACACAAGGAAAATTCTCTTTGTATCCTTTCCCGTATGTTTGGGCAAGGATGAAAGAAATGCTAACTTAATGTGGGTAGTCAACACATAAGACACCTTTATGACTTCCCTTGCCTTTTACCTAGAGATCAGAAACCAAATGTTTCCAGCAGTACTTGAGGGGTCATCGGTTCAATCTGGTATGACAAATCCTCACTTTTATGTGTTCTGCATTAAATGATCATGTTAAAGATGACCTGATGGCACTGGTACTCTGAGCTTCCCATGCACCTTACCTTTCATTAACTCTCAACTTGCAGATGGGGACAGTGTTGTGGTGTGCCTAGTACTGTGGTTCAGTAATTATTAGCATGAATAAATTCAAGGAAACTGCAGGACCATTAAACTACAGAGAAATACTTAGCTCTGACAGCTCATTAAAGAAAGTACCATCTTTAAAGGAACTGATGCAAAAGAGAACATATGAAGCTTAACCCTGAGGTGGATTTGGCAAGGCAGAGCAATGCCAAATGTCCTTTATGGATTGCACTAAGAATCTGTGGGCTGGAGTAAATGCCAGGTCAGGTGTATGGAGTCTGTGGACTGTGATGTGTTTGCAGTGGATGGCAACTAGATAACATAGAAACATTAAATAAACTGAATTTCCCTGAAAAAGAACAAAGCTGCTGCACAGGAACATTAGGACGCAGTAGGTCAGACAAATGATAGATTAAAGAAAATATGAAACTACATGTACACAAGGGTTGTCCTAATATTTCACTGGTCTGATCAGTACTTTAGGCCAAGATGCATAGATGAAAACATATATATACTATATCATATGCCATGATATAGTAATTGGAGTTGGATCAGGGGTTGGACTTGATGATCTTGGAGGTCTTTTCCAACCCAATCTATTCTATGATTCTATGATTCTATGATTCTATGATTCTATGATTCTATGATTCTATGATTCTATGATATGACTTTACATGAGACTTCTGTTCCCAAGACACACACGTGCTTCGGAAAATCCCACCTCACATCTTTGCTCTTGATTTCCCCAATCATTTAAACTAATATCTGGTTTCCTTACAGGGGTATTTTGTTATATCTGACAGAGTTCTAAAAGCATTTTGGAGAAGGGATTGGGGGCAGGGGAGCTATTTTATCTCCTTGTAGGACAATCTCCTTCTATTTTTTTCACTAAACACAACAGAGAAAGACAAGCAGTCAATCAAATAAAATCCAAACAATCATTTGACAAAATGAGAGTTTGTAACCATTATAATTCCATTTTAAAATATATAATAAAAATTTGTATTATGAATAAGGTTACTCTTGATGAAAAAAAGCAACCAAGCAAATATATGACCATACAGAGAAGACTAGAGCTACACTGGTAAATTAAATACTTAATTAATATCTTCAGGCAATAAAACTCAGGTTTTTTTACTATGAAATCATTAGAGTGGCTCCTGGACATCTAGAACTGTCCTCCAAAATTTCAAAGCCTGGCTCAGGAGATGGAATTTGTCATGAACCCTTCCCATGGTTATTCTGTTTGTGGTCACCCTGTTTCAGAGGTTCAGAGCATTAAATATTTTTATTTCAGGGTTTTCCATGCCAGCTTGTCTTCAGTGCCAGACAACTGCCTGTAGTATGTCAAAGTATAGGCAGAACCAAAGATTATTCAGGAAGATGTATGTGCTGTCATAATCAGCAATATCCATCTCACATAGACTGCTTTTCATCCTGCAATTCTCTCAAGTCTTTGCATATGTTAATTAAAACATGAAGAAACACAGCTATGTAGGTTAAGCCAAGGGTAGCAAGGGTTAAAGTTTTATTTCAACTTGTTTTTAATGCATTGCCATAGTTTTACTTCCTTCTAACTTAATTTCTTTCTGTCCACATATGGAAAGAAAATCAGTTTTGACCTGCAAGCTGTTTCAAGCTCCAGCACAGGCTTCCTGTCTGATTTTGGACAAATTATCTAATCCTGTACAACAGTTCCTCCTTATCTACAAAAAACAAGTGTTGAGCAGCAGTAAAATCTACTTTTATATGTTTCTCTGTTGTGAGGATAATTAGGAAATGCATGGACAGACAGGTAGGTACCTAGATAAAGTTTGAATTTTAATACACATTTGCAGAGGTTTCACAGGAGATTTGTTTTTTAGAAGAAACCAATCTAAAGGAACAGAGACGGTAATATCTTACCTTATGATGGTATAATAACAAAGGTTACATTGGGGACACATATTCCAGTACATCAAATATATACTTACAATTACAGGAGCTATGTAACTCTAGAGAGATACAGGGTTTCCATTGATCCTGTATTTACCAGTCCCATAAGAATGTCTTGGATACCCCAGGAAATTTCAAAATACAGTATCTATAAACTTTTAGGTAATTAAATTGAGTCCTCTGTGATGAGCTGGCCGTGACAGTCATATATCCCCCTTATATCTTCATTTTTACAGAGATAGTGTTTAAGCCCTGACTGATGTAATTTTCTACCCTTGCAAAAGTCTTTTCTCAAGCAGTATTTTACCTTTGAATACTCAATGTTGTACCCAGTAACTACCTGTATCTTTCTCAATTAGTTAAGTTTTTTTTAGCGTTAAGAGTTCTTTTGGAGATAAACTCCATGATCTAGTCATATACCTTTTCACTGGTTTTGAAATTGCCAACTTGATTTTTAATCTCCTTTTTGCATTGAATGATTGAAGTTCTTTATACACTTTCTCTAGGCAACTGGCTGTTTTACAGTTGTACTTCTTGTCCTACTCTTTGTGTATGTTCCCAAACATGGAGAGCTGTTTAACATTACATATACACATTTATGTATATTTCCTAAGATATAAATAATATACTTTTATATGCAGGTATGCCATGCATGGATGGTAAGATACAGAAAGATATTGATGGGACCATAACACATATTTTGTGTATTAGATGTAATTGCAGAGTGTCAGACTCAAAATCTAGTTCAACACATTAATTTACACTGGCTTGACTAATAACACTATTGCATGGACTGAAAATGTAATGAAAATCCACAGCAAGAAGTTAATGAAAACTGGAGCTTCTTTGAATAATGTGGAGGACTGTATAGCTGTCCCAGTGAGATCCACTTGCCTATATCATGTGGTAAAATAAAAGTTGGAAGTTCTCATTAGTGCTGTGGAAGAAAGTTATTGTACATAGCATGCTATAATTGCATTTGCAAAATATATTCAGCTGATATCTCTTTTTTTAAATGAGGACACTTCATTAAAAACCATGCTATAATTGCATTTGCAAAATATATTCAACTGATATCTCTTTGAAATGAGGACACTTCATTAAAAACTGAGGGGCACAACAAATCCCCATCTTAGTGAGACCATACCAAGAATGGAGAAGTCACCTTAAGGGAAAGAAAAATAATAGAGGGATGCACGGAGAATGCCCTGGCAAGCAGTATAAAATAAAATTCAAACTGAAAAATGCAAGTTAAAGTACTCAGAAAAAATATCAATTCATGCATAAAAATTCTGTAGAAAGTGAGACTCAGAAGGACAAATTACCTGAGATAAAAGTGGTCTGCAAAATAGTCGTGAGGTGCTTGTGTCAGGACATAGAAAATAAAATGTTTTTGCGGAGATAACGTTACAGCTACAGAGCTGCTAACTCATTTCCCTCTATCATTCACCAAAGGGAACCACACGTAATATAAGTCCTGATTCAAAATCTAGTGAAGCCAGTGGCAGTTTTTATGGACTTGGCACATTTGGGATTTTGCTTATGCCCTGTTTGGTCTGAATGGGTTAATGTGGGAAGAGAACAGAAGCTCTTCCAGTGTAGTAGTGAAGAGTAGGGCTACAATATAATGAAGAGGCTGAGGAGGACTGACTTATAAGGACAGATCTAAAAAACTAATATCCATGTAGCTTGGCTAAGAAATGACTAAAAAGAAACAGGAAAATTGCTTACAGTCATTTGAAGGTTTTAAATGCCAAGGAGGGTGAAGAATTATTTAGGGTGTGGACATTGCCATGAGCAATGGAATTAAATTAACTAAAGGAACGTATAGGCTGACTATCAGAAGGGAAAAAAGAGTCCTAAAGTAACTTTTAAACAGCCTGGCACCAGCAGAAGCTCCATTAATAGAGTCATTTAACACTGAAAAAAGAAAAAGGAAAAAATCCTGTTGGGGATAATTCTTCAATAGTGAAGGTATGGAACAATGTGATCTAAAGACTTTAAGGACAAAGGAGATCATAATAATCAATTTATTATGCAAGAGGTCAGACACAAGAATTATAATAGTCGCTTCTGGCATCATACACTAAGAATCTGTGAAAGCAGAGATGGACAAGGAGGAGAGGTGTTAAAATTTTGACTAAAGGTAAAATTCTCATTAAGCCTGAGACAAACTGCTATTTTTAGGTGGAACAGGAAGGGAGCATCCCAGAAACATTCACCTTTTCCTCCTCACTCTGTGTACACGTGGTAATATTTTACTCTTTTAACCAAACTGGATTCTGCCAGAGAATCAGTTCTAGTTAGTACAATATTTGTGTATTAAGAACTGGAAGCTCCTTCCCAGTGTGTAAATCCAAGGGATTTCAGCCTGAATGACCTGGCTTGTATAAACTGAAGTTGAACATGTTCTTTATTTTCCTAAGTTCATGATTGGATTGACTTAACTTTAGCTTAAAGAGCTGCCCTTCTACCCTATACAGTCAATCACAACAAACAGAATAGGAGCTGAAGCTGGGAATATTGGACGCAGGGAAGAAAATACTATAAATTGTAAATCAAAGATGATGTCTAGTTTATGAGAATTTTGCCTGAAGATACATTTTTTATTCCCAAAAGCCTCTTTGCTAAAGCATTTATTACTGATCCTAATTCCTCTTGCAAATTTAGTTAATACTCATAGATATCTTTTGCATACAGAATAGCACACATGCAGTTACACTAATGTGTCTCGGCTGATGATGTAGGTCTGAACAGAGCAGACTACAAAGTGGTTGGGCAGATAGCTGAAAGGAATATTCATCTTAAAATAAAAATGTTGTTAGCTGTGGAAATAATATTGCATTTAGTTCAATTTCTATTGTTCTAATTACAAGAGTCATGAATGCAGCATAGCCATATAGGAACCCTCAAATGTCATAGACCTAACTGTAAATTGGAAAGGTGTCCTGTTAATGTCCAAGGGATACTAGAGAGAAGAAGAAGAAAGCATTGACATGACTTTCATTTCCTGGTTTTAGATAATGTCTTAACATGAAGGGCATTTCTGCTAACACCACCAGACCTTGCACTTTTTCTTTTTCTTGCATTCTGTTTTGTTTAGCACATAAACTTCACATTTTCAGAATTCACAGAGCTGTTATCTACATGGAGAATCATCCAACAAGTAGGAAAATCAGCTGAGTGACGAGAGGCTCAGCATTCAGGCATGTAGTCCTAGCTCTGAGCAATCTTGTCTTCAATTACCGGGTGCAGAATCACTCTGTTTTGCAAACCAGAGTAGTAATGGGCTGGAAGGCTGAGAAAGGGAAGGGAATCTGATATTATCCTAAAGGAACATGTTATATCACAGTTCAGGAAGGTAGTATCTCTAGACCAGTTCTGGTATCTTCACCTGGGATAAGTTTTTATTCTTGGCATCATTAAAATAAAAAGGTGCTGACAATAAGCAAGAATTACTCTGGGAAGAGGAACAAAAAGATCAAATCTGGGAAGGGTTGAATTATTAGAAATGAGTACAAGGGTAGAATAAATATAGGTTTGCTCATAGATGGTTAACAGAAACATAATAACAGTATGCAAATATTTGAAGAGCATCAAATGTCAAGGCTTGAACAGTGAGTATTTAGGCATTGACAAGAAGCTTTCTTGAGATGCACTAGGATAACAAGTCAAGCTGAAGAGTTGAAATAGAATTTAATTGGAGAACTCTACAGCTGTGCAATAATTCCCAGTCAGAAGCAGTGAATGCTCCAATTAATGGGAATTTGAAACCTCAGGAATTTTAAACCTCAGGTATTTTAAAGTTCAGGTTAATCAGGTGACCCATGTTATATGAGTACATGGAAATTGTATCTTGTTTGGAAGAAAAAAGTTAAATTTCATAAAAAATATTTGAGAACCACTTCCCTGAAAGAAAACCCTGCCTGTAGTCTCTCCATGGTTACGTACAGCAGTTGTACTTGTTGCATTGGTTCTGTCCTGTGGTTGTACTTGTTGCATTGGCAAAGGAAAAGTTTCAATGAATTGATGTTCTTCCTTTTATTTGACTTACAGAATTTTGGCTCAGTTATGATACTATTATCTCAGTTCGATTAACCCACGTGAAGTGTATTATTGTTCAGAGTCCTTGGCCTGAGAGAGAACGGAAATATTACCACCCAGACATCTTGTTTTGACAAGGTTAAAGATAAAAGAAATCTCTTTGAGATGCTATCTGACTCTGAAAAAGTATCAAAATTGTGTGTGCCAACTGAAACTGGATTATTTAGCCAGTGGGTAACATTGTGAGAATCCCCACCCAGCTCATTAAAACTCTAGGCTTTAAGTCCTCCAGGAGAAGGAGATGGTGTGCTCTTGGGCTTGTGCATGGTGTTTCTTAAACACTTAGGTGTGTCCTGTAAGGGTAGGACACAATACGTACTCTTTGGAGGAGGAGGAAGTGGGAAGAAAGTATATGCTGACTTCCAGTTCTAAAATAAAGTAACATTCTGAGAATGGTCTTTGGTGATGAGAGAAGGGACATGAATGGCACAGTGAAGAGCATTGACAACACATAATGGCTAGAACTTTCTGTGGTGATCAAGAATCTGAAAATGTTCAGTTTGGTGTTACATGAAGCAATTTATGAATACACATGTAAGTTAGTAAATTATTTCAGTGGAGGTATATTTTATTTTGATGTTTTCAAAGTAACAAAAGCTTTGGAGAGGAAGTTTGATTTTTAGATTTAATATGTTTATATATACATATTTAGTACCAGACCAGAAAAAGAAGAGCTTTAACAGCAGTCAATAAGTTTCTTGTTTCTTCTAAAAAAATGAAACCTTTAATTTGAGGCATAATATTGAGTCTTGAAAAAAAATCACCCAAAAAACAGCCAGGCTGGAATCTATTCTGACATTTTGTGGATGAGGGTGATTTAGTTCATATGCAGTTCATATACATGATCAGAGACAACAAGAAGTGAAATAGCAGATTTTAGGAAATGTCATAGTCAAAAGAGACAAGACATCATGTCAAGTTCTTCACTGTCTTGTCCATTATACAGCTGCAGAAGTTCTTTCAATGATTTCTGCAGTTGTAAAGTAGTTATGACTCTGCATCAGGAACATCCTTTTGTCTGGGTCATGCTCTCAATAATGCGTAGAATGAAGCTAGTATCTTGTGAGGCAGCCAAGGGGTACTATAGGGCTAGAAAGAGGAGCTGAGCTCCACAGCCTGACCCCCTCATCTGACATGGAGCTGACTTGTAACAGGTCCCTTTTCTCTAGCTTTTTTCTGCCAGTTGTGCTTCCCTGCTGGAGCATCAGAGTGAGAAATGAGAATCAGTTTGTTTGGAGGGTGCGTTTGCATATGTACTTTAGAGGGGGGCTTAGCCAGAAACAAGCTGCTAAATAAATGTAAAGGTGAGAAACTTTAGCCAAAACTCAGTCTAGCAGGTGTTCCACCCATTAGCTTCATTTTGCCAAGATCCACCTTATATAGTATTGTAGGTAACAATCTCCCTTAGGTATAGTTTTTATTTTGCTCTTCTCCCTGGTCGCAGATGAAACATGGCCCATTTCACTTTGTATGAGCTCACAGATCCTTATCAGATGGTTTCTTTGTGATAAACAAAGGAGATCAAGTTCACTTCTCTTATTTCAAGATATAATTTCAAGACTTCAGATTATGGACATAGTCCTGAGAAGAATTTCCTGGCCATCATGTTCAGACTACTGTAGTAGAGATAAGCTATGTCAGATGACTTCTCCAGAAAACTTTTCAAATCCTGTCTTAAAACTTAGATTTTATTTGTTTTCTGTACTATCAGTAGTAATATCTTCCGGCACCTAACTCTTTTCACGGTTACACACTTCTATTGTACTGTGCCCTCAGGCCTTAACAGCAACAAAGCAAATGCTTCACTATAGGTTGTGTATATGATGTATCCCTTTGCCATTGAGCCTAATTTTTAGTGTTACCTTCAATGAGACAATCACTCTTAAGACACTCACAGCCTGGGGTATGCTGGCTATTCCACTTGGTTTCCGAACTCAGGTCTCTAGTACATCCTATATCACATCTTCTGTTCTTGTGTGGGTGTTGCAGATTCTCCACTGGATTAGTAACAGAACTAGTGGCCTAGATTAGGCACTTGTGTTACTCCCCTAATCTCAAAATGCCCAGTACAAAACTCAATGCAAATATAACTCAAACCTTCCAATGACATTTAATTTTTATCAGTGATCTGGTATAGCTTATAAAAACATCTATCTAAAGGTATACATGTTGATACATATTTTCCTCCCTTTTCCTCCATGCAATAATATAGATTATTTTTTATAAAGTTGGATTAATATCATTTAACTGTGAGACATAACATTGCATATAGCTGATCAGAGCTAATCTCTCTGAAGTCTCACTATATAAAATGGATAGGAATTGCTACCTTCAAAAGGCAATTTACCTTGTAATTTTAGATGTCTACTTCAGAAGGAGAAAATTTGAGCTCCTGGAGTATTTTTTCCTGTTTTGACTATGGAGAGGGCTTTCTGTGACTAATCTAGGTAAAGAGATTTAAATTGCAAAGATCTACCTTCAGTCAAATGAATCTCACTCTTAACGTCTGCTAAAATAAGGTTACCAGAATGAATGAAAGATTCTGGGGGAAAACAAGAAGATCTGTAACATCATGCAGAGGTACCAGAGCTAGTTTTAATGTGGCTAGATCCTGGAAGCACAGAGATACTGGGATGACAGAGAAGCATAGATCAATAAAGGCATGTCTCAGTGGAAACACTCTTCATATGCTGGTAATGAACTAGGAGCTTATGATTTCTGAAGGGTTGTTTTTAGACAGATTATCACCTCTGCAACTTTTTGCTTTAGAAAATGTCTGGTACTCTTTTTTTAGAAAGATCACAGAATCACAGAATGTTGGG